>NW_006442484.1:67438339-67477515 GCF_000325575.1 Pteropus alecto
AGTAATGGCGAAAACAAGGTAAAGAGTTAAACGATCACACAGAAGGGTAACTTCTCCAGGGTTTGCAGTTAAAGGTATTCAACCATTCTCTGGCTGAGCCAGATCACGGGAACTTGAGAGCTTTTACTGTGATTCTTCAATGTAAAAAATAAACAACAATGTCAAACTGTGTTTATATGATTTGTATAAAGCCTTTTTAAGATTACTATTTAAATAAACATTATACCAGAGATATTTTGCTGCATATTTTTTTATTGGAGACAAAGAGACTTGGAGTTAAGGTGACCAACTCATTCCAGTTTGCCCAAGATTTTCATGAAAGTCCAGTGTCCCAGAAACCCCTCAATACCGGCCAAACCAGGACGGTTGGTCATTCTCTTGAGACAGTGTTTCTCGATACTTTCATATAGAGTTAGTAGGTTGATTGGCTGGCTGGCTTTTTATATTGGTCACCTGGCCAGGTGGGCTACTTTAACTCAAAGACTTGCCTGGTAGACTTCCGAGACTATGATCCCTACAAACATACCTCCCCGCTAGACATCGCCAGTGCCTGCAACTTTGACTCTTTCCTGTTTCCTTCCTGGTCAAACATTTGCTTGTCGATATTTCTTGGTGATTTCAAGGTGTAAGACATTGCTTGTCAAAGTGTGGTCCCTGGACCAGCAGCATTAGCATCACTTGGGAACTTGGCAGAGGTGTATATCCTTGGGCTCCACTACAGATCTATTGACTCAAAAAGTCTGGGAGGACGGCCTGGGCATGTGTCCTTTAACGAGCCCCCCAGAAGGGTTCCGATGCACTTTCCTGTCAGAACCTCTGGTTTGGGAGAAAAGAGAGGTAGGCTGGCCTCACAAGGTAATCAGAGATCTTTTCACCTGTGAATGATAGGATTCAAAATAAATAGACTTTGGCCAGGAAAAGCTAAAAGATGTTGATATTCCTAGATAGTACAAGTTCCCAGGGGAGGAGGAGGAGGAAGGAGCAGGTTTATTGTGAACTTCCCCCCACACGCAAATGAGAGAATTGAAGTTGTGGGCCAGATCCAAATTTGCCTTCATCCTGGGGCTCTGTTTACCCTGGGAAGGAAATTCATTCATTCAAGAAGTGTGTTTGAGCACTTTCTGATTTTGTAAGCTCTTGGAGCTTACAATCCATTGAAGGGGACGGAAAGCAATTAGCCAAACACATAAAATAAAGTCTGGTTATGCTAAATGCAATAAAAGTAGCTCTGATGGAGAATTACTAGATATTAAAAGTATAATATTTGTGTTACTTGAGTTCATATTTGCAAGACAGCTATTTATTACTGATGTTAACAGGCTTTAGGTCAATCACATTAAATAAAATGTATTTGTTTTATACAACGCATAATGAAATCTAATGAATCTGATATAATATGATACATCTCTTTGAAACTTAAAAAAAAAGGAATTATTAGGGTCGCTCCCTTCAAACAGTTGATCAGGGAAGGCATCTCTGAGGAGGTGATATTTAAGCTAAAACCCGAAGACATAAGGAGGAGTCAGCCGAGCAAAATGCGTGGGAAAAGCTTCCCACATTGAAGGAACAACATACAGAGATGAAAAAAAAAAAAGAGTTTGGTGTTTCTCGGACCACAAAGCGGTGCAATGGAAGCACGATCAACGGCAGGGAAGGGTATCGAGAAGAGGCTGGGAGCCAGGTAAGATCCTTTAAGACACAGTGAGGAGGTGCTATCTAATCTGCACCACTCTTTGGCCTTCCTTAGTTTATTGAAAATACAGCTCCCCCACTCCCCGTCCCCATTCCTTACTGGCCCGTAAGGTCACAAATTTCTGCAACTCCCTCTCTGCCTCCCTGTGATCTTTATAATATCATGTGTCTCCTGAGATGCTTGCTTCTACCACAGTACTGACCCTAATAACAATAATAGAGGATAAAATGAAAAGCAAATTTCTACTTTCCTTTAGTTGAGCTTTTGGGTATTTTTAAAGCTCTAATAAACTAATAATATCTCCTGGTTTCCAGCCATCTAGTGTTTACATAAGATTTTTTTTTCTTATCTGTATCTTTCTGGAAATGTTTATACAATCCTCAGGGGAGGCAGTGAAATGAAGTTGGAACAGGCCCATCCTTGAGGGAAACAGGACCCATCTGGATGCCGAGGCTCCTTTGCCCCTGCAACGTTGGTGGTGGTGAAGGAACACGGAGGGAAGCCTGTAGAAAAAATGGAAAGACGACTCTGGTCCAGTTCTCACAGGCTTCAGGCGCTAATCCCAGGCTGAACTAAACAAAACTCCTGGGGAAAATATTTCCCCCAAGGATAGGGTGTGAGATGAGGAGGTGCCGATCAGAACAGAAAATGCCACCTGTACGGATCCTCAGAGCGTACTTCTGTCCACCCCTGGGCTTCGTAGCAGCTTAACGCCCCTTCCCATCAGCAAAATGCGAAAGGTCCTAAGGAGCCTGAGGAACGAGGTAGAGGCTCGCTTGCCCCTGAGTTTCCACATCTCAGAATCCCCACGCCCCGCAGCCTGCTCCCCACTCGCCAAGGCTGGTTCTCCTCATTCCTTCATTTTCTCGGTGACCCTGAGAGGGGCTCCTGGCAGGAAAACATGCGAGAGACCACCGAGGGAGCCCTGAGCCCACCCAGAGAATGACACCTGCTTCCTCTCTCTTCTCCACCAGAAAACCTCATGGGGCAACCGTGGCTGCAAGAGTGCTTGCTGTTCAAGTGCCGTAAGAGAAAGAGACCCTTCGCTGATGACTTGTGCCCACCCGGCTGAAGTGCTCTGATGCTTTCCCCACCCCTCCCCCTGCCCTGTGGCACCCGGTTAACAAGGCCCTTCTCTCCACACAGGATCCAGCCTGACCGGGCCCAAGCAGGGAGCAAAGCCCTGACCTGAGGGCCAGCCAGGCCTCCTGAGCGCACAGAGGCACCCAGCAAAGCCCTTCGCCAGCAGAGAAGTAAAGCCCTGGGCCAAGGACTTGGAGTGTGGAGCTTTGGGGTGCTCTGTTCTTGTGGTGTCCCTCGCCAAACCAGCGGGCCTCAGCAGCTATGGTGGGGCCTGGACCCTCCTCTCCCCTCATTCAAGCAACTTCCCCTGGAAACTGGTACAGCCTCCCCAGCCCCAGCCCCCTCCCCTAGGCCTCTTGGAATCCGTAGGGCCAGTTGCTGTGGTTTGGAGCACGGCTCCACTAATAAATCTCCATGCTGAAGCCCAGACTGCCTCCACTGGGAGTTGAAGCACAGCCCTCCCGAGCACCCGCTGTCGGCTGCACGGCACTGCCAAGCCTCATGCCTAACTGCCCTGGATTTGCTTGCTCTCTCCCTTTTTTCCTCCCTCAACACTTCATCTCACCTCTCCTTGAGCAGCCACATTTCTATTCCTAGCCAGCTCTTTTTAAATCCTGTGGGAGTTCAAAGAAACCTTCAGAGGGTTTTGGAACCAACCAATGCTCCTCTCTCCTTGAACTTGGACATGCTGAGGAGGTAGGAGAGCACTGGTCCCAGAGCTTGGGGTTCTCAGTTCTGCCTCTAGTTCTGTGACTTGGGAAGGTCATGCACATCTTGGCTTTCCCAGCTGTAAAGTGGGCCTTTGGGTGAAGTTAATTTTGAGCCCCAAGCTCTGACAGCCTAGCCAATGGAGCAGTTCTGAATCTGTGTTGTACAACGCAGTAAGGGTAAATCCACACTCTTAACAGTTTTATAATAATAAAGTCGAAAGACATATTTGTGGCAAAGGAATTTCTCAAGCAGAAATTGTGGAAAATGTCTGAAGTAGCAGATTTCTAGGTCCTGGGCCCTGACTGCAGGGGTGCTATAAAGCTCTGCAGACGCTCCCACCCCTGCAACTCTCAGTCTCCCTTCCGCAGAGAAGCCAGAGAGCACATCTTCAGGCTTGATTCTGTTGTGGAACTGGCCCAAATCCAAACTCGCTCTCAGCCGAATTGCTCTTTTTCTCAGAGTTCTTCACTCGTAGCTATTAACATAGATATTGATGTGTTTACTTGTCTATCTCCCACAGCTCTTGAGGGAAGAATTTATGCAATTATACCATTCATATAATCAACATATTTTATATTAAATATCTACTATGTGCCTTGCTAGGTGCTAGGAGACAATGATAAGCATAACAGACATGGTCCTTGCCTTCAGGTCACTTACAATCTAGAGAGAGAGACATTGGTGAATCAAATAACCACACAACTCTATCATAACCATCATGGCAGGAGCTACGAAGGGATGCATAGAGCACTGTGAGTGTGGGAGAGGGTTGGGAAAGCTGTCCCTGAGCATCTCAGCCAATGGGGGGTGAAACCTCAGAGTGAGTCAGATGAGTGGGAAGGGTAGGAGGGAGAGCGTGTCAGTCAGAAGGGCCAGCACGCGCGAAGGTTGGAGGCAGAGAGAAACCTCGCTGGAGCAAAAGTGGAGGGTAAGGAGAAATGTTCCATTCACCATTGAACGGAGACCCCCAACTCATACCTGGCACTTACTGGGAAAGCACAATAAATATTTGTTGAATGAATGAATGACTCATAGAAATTCCCCTTTCTGACAGGCATCAAGCTGCCCAATCTGTACGGGCTAAGTGTTTTACTTCTTCCTAATCGCTACCTGTGTTTCACTATGGTGGAAAATGTGGAAGTAAGTTTCCTAGAGTCTGAACTGAGAAATTATGCCCACAAGTTCCAACATGAAGATGGGCATTATTTGTTTCTGTTTAAAATGATAATTCTATGATAAACGTTACATGATAATTTAGGTTAAATATATTCAGATTAAATTACTGTTGAAAAATTGGAGGGTTGCCAGATTTAACAAATTTTTTTTAAAAAATCCCATGAAGCCATTGTGGAAAACAGTATGGTATTTCCTCAGTGTTAAACACAAAATTACCATTGATCCAGCAATTCCACTTTTTGGTATGTATACTCCAAAAAAACTGAAAGCAGGGAATCAGACAGATCCTTGCACATCAAGTTTCACAGCTGCATTATTCACAATAACCAAAAGATGGAAACAAACCAAATGCCCATCAATAGACGAATGGATAAACACTGTGTTATGTACATAAAACACAATAGTATCCAGCCTTAAAAAGGAATGACATTCTAATACATGTTACAATAGAGATGAACTTTGAAAGCATTATGCTAAGTGAACTAAGCCAGACACAAAAGGACACATGTTGTATGATTCCACCTAGACTAGGCAAATAATTCAAAGAGACAGAAATTAGACTAGAGGTTACCGAGAGCTGGGGGGAATAAGAATAGGGAATTATCATTTATGAGTACACATTTTGAGAGGATGAAAAAGTTCTAGAAATGGACAGTGATGAGTAGCATAATATTGTGAATGTACTTAATTCCACTGAATTGTACACTTAAAACTAATTAAAATGGTAACTTTTATATTTTATCTATATTTTACCACAATATCTATATTTTACGACAGTTTTTAAAAACTCTTGCCTTTAAGAAAAAAAGGCCCCATGTAATATTTGGGGCATACCTAAACTGAAAATTTATGTATTATTTATCTGAAATTTAAATTTAACTGGATATCCTGTATTTTATCTGGCAATCCTAAATGAAGGGCTTCCTCTTAGTCCTGGGCTTCCTAGAACCTTTCCAGAATTCAGGGACCATCCTTTCTAAACCAAAAATCAGTGTTTGTGGTCTGATAAGAATGAGTGTACAAGACAGGTGCAGAAAATCGGGGGGGAGGGGTGCCTGCCCTAATTATAGACTGAACCCTAGATAGAGACCACGAAGAGACTCCCTCAGCTCTTGCTCACTCCATCAGGCAAGAGGTAGAGATTAGAAATCTTGGTTGGGTTTCCCATCTGTTGTTTAATCATCATGATCCACAAATGCAGTAAAAGCTGGTTGTAAACCCTTCTTACGATTGACCACGTGGCAACAATTACAGTTGCAGATGGCAACACTCGTGCGTACGACTCAGACGATAGCCTCGTCCCCCACCATCAATGCATCTTCACACCAGAGTTGGTAAGAACCCATGGGGTGCCCAGATGCCTAATTGTACCACCATTTGCACCCACGTCTTCGCGATGAAAGAAACTGTCTGCACAGCTCATCATGCAGCAAGAAACAACAGGTGCAAAAGGCAAAGGCCACTTTGGAACCATTTGGACCAAAGAATATGGCTCAGTGTAACAAGAGCACCCACAAACTTGGCATGCCTGCACTAATCTGCCTGCATGATAGGCCTGGAATGCGACCACTGCCGCAGAGCCTATGGCTGCAGTTCCAGGTGGTCTCACCTACTCCTCTCAACTGAGACGAAAGGCAGCTGGGGAGGGCAACACATGAAGAGATGGGTCGTGTCCAACTCATTTTTACTAGGTGCTGACAAGTCACTGCGAAAGTCTGAAAATGAGTACCACAGCAAAAACACATAGGTCACAATGCACTGGTGAATGATTACCAGAGGAGAAATTCATTACAGGCTGCTCTCAGCTCCTATCACATAAGGAAGTGTTACATTAAAAAGATGGAAGGTCCCTGCGGTCCCCCCCCCAACACAGCCCCCACTGCCACCGCCTGCCACCCCACTATTTCAATTTGTGTTGCATGGTGGGAGCAGAGCCCAAAGGCGGGGGAAGTTAATTCAGCTATACTAATCAAAAAAGGGTCACAGTGGCAGCCAGTGCCAATTGAAGCAGATTCAACCTGCACGCTACATGAAACTCTTTCTGCCTGGCCTGCACCAGCTACGGCCACTGAACCTACCTATGGCATTAAAACAGGGTGAGTCTTTTGTAGCCGTCTATATAATTTGCTTTCCATATCGGGTGCATGCGTTTTCCCGTAGATGTGCCTGGCCCTCATCCCTGTTGGACCCCAAGTTAACCTTGGGTTTCTAACCTTTCCGGACATTGAGATAGAATTTAGGAGGTGTCAGCATAGAACCTGTGCTGGAGACTGTGGAATGACTAAGATGAATAAGACGCACTGGATTTGGAGCCGCTCTGGTTCATCGAGTTCGGGGGGGATGGGAACAGAAAGTCTCATTTTGTGGTGGTCGAGAGGATATTATAGATTGAGTGGCCTTCAAGTCCTTGCTATTCAGTGTCACATACAGTTGTCCTCTTATTCCTATTTCTGATCTTTTCCAATTACCACTTCCCACATTAAAGAATCTCAGGCCACAAATGGAAGGTTAGCAGAGTCAACAGCATGCAGACAGATGGGTCAATAGTTTCTCCTTAATAGGATTTCTGCTCCTTCAAGCTGCCATTCACATGCAGAGGGACCAGCCAGCCGAATCTGCTTTTAAAGTCAAATGCACAGCCAGGCCCAGGACTAGTGGCTCTGCCCTGGAAGGGCTCTCCACAGGCGCCTTCTGCGGGAGACCAGAAAGCTCAGTACTTAGGCCTGGCCCCTGCCCCTATGCCAAGCATCTCACCACTGAGAGGCCCTGGTCCAGTTCCTGTTGCAAATGTCAACCTAAAGTGGATGAGCAAACCTCAGCACGCTCATGTGCGTGGCAGCCAATGCGGTGTTAAATATTAAACCTCCCTGCAGCCAGCTGGGCTGAAAGCTGCCATTTCATTATTCAGCTTTCTCTGGGCTTAAGGAAAAGAGAGTGCCCCTCTCCCAGAAGCGCACCGCGGAGACGTGCCCCCAGCCTTCCCAGCACTGGGAAAACCTTCAAAACTGTTCGATTTGTCTAAGCCCCATCCATCTTTAATGTCAAGAGTCTACATTTTCTCCTCTCCTTTTTCAAAGCAGCCAAAAAAGAAAATGTCACTGCCTTTGGGTCCAATTCAAAAGCCAGGCTTAGATGGGTGTTCTATTTCATTCTCCCTGTCTCCCGTGTTTTTATCTTCCGTGGTGTCTAGAGGGGCTGAACCCCACCCCACCCCCCTTTCCTGTGTTCATTTGGCATCTTTATGTCTCCTCTCTGTTGTACGCTCCTCATTTGCCTCCTTCTAAAGCATTGGCCTTGGAATTTACAAAGCTCCCCTTGTGACTGCAGCTAGGAGGCCGCTGGAGGAAAGAGATTGTCAGGTGAGGCTGTCATCACCCCATCAGTGGAGCAGCAATGTCTCGTGTTCTGCCTTTTAGAGACCACATGCCCCCAAATTTGTCCAAAACACTTAGAATCACCCCGAGCCATGGCAGTTTAGCTGAGAATGGTGTATGTACCTCCTCTCCCCCGTACGCCTTAAAAAGACCTTTTAAGCCGTGAAGGGCAGGTGGCCGTTCAGATGAAGATGGCAGGCAGAATGCATCCCTGACAGCCCCTGGCTCACCCACTGATTGATACCTGGGGGGAGGCCGTCAGCAGGGAGGACACAAGAGAGAGATAAGGGACTCAATCAGTGTCAGATCCGTCCCAACACACACAACTATAAATCACTTTGGGTAACGATTCTCAGCTGCTAAAGTAGAGAAGGGCAAGCAGGTAATAGAAAATAGGGGAGAAGCAGCTGTGTGGGCTGCTGGCTCTGGGAAAGACAAGGTGGTGGCCTTGGCCCTGGATAGACCGGCACAGAACTCCTCAGAGAACTCCATCCATCCATCCGGAGCCCAGCGGAAGTACAGCCCTTTCCTGAGTTGATTGCAGAGGGCGAAAATATACTCCATGGTGAATTATGTGAATAATGAACGCTGTTTTATATATATATATATATAGATTCCAATCAGCCCAGGACGACTGCAGTGGAAATTCTCCCGCCTACTGTTCCACCCACTGCAGGAAGATGGAGGAGATCATTGCCAAGGTTCTCACCCTGTCCTTGCCTGCTGATACCTGGAGCGAGAAGTAGCACATGGGGAACTGTGAGCACAACAGACCTCGAAGGCTTGGCATTTTGATTAGAAAAGAGTTCTCTAATTCCAGAAAGCCCCCAGACCACACTTCAGCAACTCCCAGCCATGTCGCCAATGTGATTAGCACCGGCCAAACCCATTTCAGAGATTGTCTTTCAACATGGTTTAATTAGACGTTTAAAAAAATAACAACCTTATTGTTTTGTCCAGGGGACAGAGATTCCTAAGTTGGAAATAATAAACGGATTAGTGATTAATTAATTGCTGGCAGGTGTGGGGAGATACCATCTACGACTTAACTTTTTCTTTTCTCTTTTTCTCTCTTAAGATTGTTCTTTCTTATTTTAATTAATTTTTTGCCACCCAGAACTCCTCTTATCAAATATTCAAATAAACCAAACAAATACAGTGTACTGAGACCAAACTTCTCAATATGGTGTTTAATTGGAATTGTAGCCTTGTTGTTTCCCGTGGAGTCTCAAGGTACCTGGAAGCTTTCCCTTGCAATGGAATTGGACTCCAAAAGTGCACTTTTAGCATCTAGTTAATCTTCCTTTCAGAGGCCGAGGGCATGGCTTGATTGAAAGAAGGAGCAGTAAGCCACTGGGGTGGTTTGTGGTTTCTCCTGCTTAGTAAGGAACAGAGGCAGTAATATAACAAGGCTGTGGACTTTCTCCCACCCACCTGCTTCACCATTCACTTCTGTGTGTCTACACCACACGAATGCCAACAGGTGCACCGTCCAGCTGCTGGATGGGCCAAGGCCGAGTGGCAGCCACATGCTTTTGGCTGCCAGCATCTCTTGGTTCTACTGGAGGGCTGCCATCACAGTTGCCATTTATACTGGAACAAGTAAGTCTAATGCGATGATCCACATCTATGTCCTTAAACCCAAGCCATGGCCAGAGGAAGGGTGACAAGCAGAACGTGTGCTCAGGTACAAAGCCCCCAGCACTAGCCTCTCTGGGAATGTGGGCTTCATATGAAGCTCTGTCCTTTCCAAAGGGTCAACCACTCAGAACAGTTACAGCGCAGTGCACGTCCTACTGCGTGGGAGTTCCCTGAATAAGTGAGCAGTCATATCTAACTTCAAAAAGAGACTTCCAGACATAGGTCTACAATGGAGCCAGAGCTATTGGCTGCTTCAGAATGAGCTTCAGAACATTGGAGGATTCCTTAAAAGGGAGGGCCTAGGCTATCTTCTCAAAAGCAGTCAGATTGTCGTGCCATGACCAGAAATGATGATTGGTGGGACTAAAGAAAGAATGGGAGGGCAACTTTAAAGATGGGTCTCTGACGGCCACTATGACCTTCAGCCCAAGGTATCTGTCTCCATATGGAGACAGGGACAGGAGCAGTTTGCTCTACTGAGGGAGCCCTGATGATTCCTTGTCAAGCTTTTCGGTAACAGGGAATTGAAATGTAAAGCAGGATGGAAATGAGAGGCCAAGAACCCTGGAGAGCGGGGACATTGCTAGTTAGGAAGCTGGTACAGAAATGAGAGTTGCTTTTGAGGGCTTCTAAAATCATGCAGCTGGAATAAGGTATTCAGCCAGAGAGAAGATTTTCTAGTGTTTTTCTCAATCAATCTTTTTCTCTCTCCCAAGTTTGAAAGCATTGAAGGACTGGAAAATTGGAACAGGGATCCCCAGGGGATTCCTAAAGTAGCCATGTCTACAGTTTTTTAAATCTTCTAGGATAGACTATAGGGCAGCTATTTAAAAAAAATGAGATAGTTTTTTAAGACATGTAGTTAAGCAAAAATGGAAATTGAAGAACCATATATAGCATGCACAGCAGGCTATATAAGTTGCAGGAACCAGCGCAAAATTAAACTGGGGAGTGGGGATCAAGAATTATTAAGAATTTCACAACAGCAATAGCAGAGGATTAAACAAAAAAGTGCAGAGCCTTCCTCAATATGGGCCCTTTGCGACCACATTCATTCGCCACATTCGTAAAGCCAGTCCTGCTAGTACGCTACCATGCAGTAAACCTGAAATGTTAAATAGAAATAAATAATCAGGTTTACCTGTTGGGGTGGGAGGGAGGGTGAGAACTGGGAGGAAAAGGTAAGAAGAAGGAGAATTTTCACTATATACCTATTTATAATTTTTAGTGTTTGAGCCACATGGATGAGTTACCTAGTCAAAAAATGAAATAATAAAGAAAAAGTCCTTGGGGCTCTAAAAAACATAGACTCTAAGCAATACCTGGGCTCTCAGTCATGTATCTCAGTGGTTACGTGTTGCTACATAGAAATCCTGGGGATGGGAAGAAACTCAGAGAGCAGAAGCCTCTGACTATAGTAACTAAAGCCGCAACTCTCTTTTCTCACTGACACTCACTAATTTGCCCCTGAACTTACATTTCTAGGAAGTCAAATAGAAAATATGATCTCACTCTGTGATCTCTTGAAGGTTCTCCTTAGCTTCCTCAACGTTGCTAGGCTTGGGGCACATGGGCCAGCACCCACCTTCATAGCTGCCCCGAAGGTTAATAAGGGCTACTCTTGTGAGCAGAGGGACTCCAAATTTCATTAAATGCATGAGTTGAATGAATGTATCTGTAATAACAGCAATAATCAGTAATCATAAGATGCTTAAAGTTGAACTAAAAAGATGCACCCATGTGTCTCCCGAGTGATTGTAACCTGGAGAAATGGGAACAAGACATGAGACACTCCTGAACTACAAATATTCCTAATAGTTTGCATGTACTGAGTACCTACAGTGTGCTAAACGAATTATTCATTTAATCCTTGCGACTCCCCACAAAGCAAGTTCTCCTATTCTTCTCATTCTAGAGATAAGGAACTTGAAGTCCAAAGAGGAAAAAATAACTTGCCCGATATTACCCTGTGAGTAAAAGATCAGACTGGAATAAAGACATCTTGGCTCTAACACCCATGCTCTTAACCATTAACCACTGAGGAGGGAAGCTCCAGCCTTAATGTAATGATCTACATAATATGTAGACCTTCTCAGCCATTCCACTCAACAGAATTTTCTTCTGCCCAGAACACAATAGGGCAAATTTGGAAGTAAAGGCTACCTACTTTCATTTGTGTAGATGTGGCTATGAATTCTTTTGTGCCATCAAGTCAAATAAATGCTAGGCTCGCGATCGTTCGAGGCACATATTAAAATTCAATAAGTAACCTCTTTCCTTAAAAACATTCTTAAATTTTAACTACTTGACAGCTCTTGTGGGGAAATTCTCTCAAGACTTACCCACAAACCTCCAAGTTATGTAAAAGGTTGAGGCAGTTAAGAAGAGGGATGAAGAATTACTTCCAAGAGTACATATAAATCAATAAAATAATCCAATCATGGAAGGTCGAGATCAGAGGCAGATGTTGGCATTTCTTAGCTGAGGAAAAGAAGGCTCCAGGACTCAATTCAAATTGGCCGTAGAAATATTATGAAAGTCGAACCAAACCCCAATATTCCCTTGAGAAATTTTCCCCTTATGAATTGCCTAGGACACTAGCAACACATATCTATGTAAGAGAACTGTACATATATTTGTACCATCTATGTTGTCCTGCATATATCCTCCACTAAACTGTGGTGACTTTCATGATGTATATTTGTCAAAATGGTGAATGAGTGAATGAATGAATGAAAGACTCATCAGTCATCTGATATACTGTCATAATCCTTAATGGCCATGTTATACGAGTAATATCTCATTATGACAATCCAATCCCTCCCTGCAGCCAACCGATGAAATATTCAAATGATTTTTATTCTATTGACACTTGGTGATAATTGCTAGAAACTCTATTCCCAGAAGACAGAGGCTGGAGATGAAACAGAACCAATATCCAATTTCCTCATCAAGAATTGGAAAGTGAAAACAAAATATCTTGAACGTAGTAAAAGAGAATTGTTTTGCAGATCAGCTTAATATATTGCCCTTGAATGCCTAAATGTGTTTGTGTGATATCGTCGAGTAACTATTCAATAAATGCTTTCAAGCTCACTCGGCTTGTTCAAATTTAGAATATTAAAAGAGAGAAAAGAGGTTTGGCTGATTTTTACAAATTCAATACCCAAAGTAGCGTGGAAGGAAAATAAAAACAGCTGGGATTTGTGTAGTTGCTAATTTAGTTGAAGAATAATCATCCATCTAAGCAAAAATAATTCCTGTGACACATCTGGAGGAACCAGTTGTGGAAGGGAAGGTATGGCTTGGTTGCCAAAAAGACATTTTCCTCACTGGAAAGAAACTTAATTTTATGTAAATTGCCATGCAGGCTTATCCTTTTTTTCTTTTTTCTTTATTCCTTTTCTTTTTCTTTCTTTTCTTTTTTTCTTTCTTTCTTTTTTTTTTTTTTTTCCCTGTTTCAGGGTGATGAAACACAAGAAGCAGGAAGGTGGTTTGGGGACTTTTATGAGATTAATAAAACCAGGCTTTCTTGGGAAAAAGATTAGCTGAACTTTGGCGAGGTGGCGAGATACAACCAGGGGGTCAAAGTACTACGGGCTTCCAGTAAAAGCTACAGGATGAGAAAAACTGCCAGTAGCTGTGAGGAGTAACTGAAAATCAGGAAGTTTTCCTTAAAGGGTAAAAAAGGAAAAGTAAAGTTATATATAAACAATAATTGATAATGAAGTCTAGTAGGACGAAGAGCTTAACCCAAACATAGATTTTTGTGCAATAGTTTTTGTATGTTGTTCTAAGTTGAGAATCACTTTCTATATTGTCATTACTATTTTAAGTTATATTTAGATTTTATTATCTGCATTTCTGTTTTTCTCAAAGTGAATGATTCATAATCACCATTTTTTTAAATGGAGATTCCTGAACCCAAGGCCCCCCGAAGAGTCTAATTAGGTGGATGTAGTGTTGGGACTCAGGAATCTGTGTTTTTAACAAGGTAAAGGTAATATGTCCTAGGTAATTTGATGTAAGAAATTCACATCTCACTTTTGAGAAGTTACTCATATGATTTATGTACCGGGTAATGTCCTGGATCTATGCAGCTGGAGCAAGGAATCACCACCAGATGGAAATTTATCGAAATTACAGAAATAAGGAAAAGGAGAACTCTGAGAGGTCAGAGGGTAGCAATTTTGTCATTTAAATGTGATGTTGTCAGATAACTACTCAATAAATGTTTCCGAGCTTACTTGATTTGTTCAAATTTAAAACATTAAATGCATGAAAAGAGGTTGAGATGATTTTTATACATTCAGTATCAAAAGTAATGTGGAAGAAAAATAAGCAGCGGATTTGTATGACTAATTTACTGTAGAGTTTCAGAGTCCAGGACACATGGAAACAGGACTCAAGAGGGAGGTTGGAGAGCCCCAGAAACTTATTTTACCTACTTTTCAGTTCTGCCTACCTCTCTCTGGAAAAAAATGGCCCGATAATAACCTTCAAGCTAATTTGTTAATGCCTGCACTAAGAAGTCACCATTTAGTTGCAAATCTCTGTTTTGCCCTATTCATCTACCTCTCTAGGTGAGGCATACCCAAATCCGCCTTACCAGTTCAAAGCACCTTCTTCTGATTTAATCATAACCCCTCCCTCAACTGAGAGGAAATGGGAAGAAAACAGAATTGGATGAAAAGGAACCCTGCACTGGACAGCAGTTGCCTCCTCGCGAATACGCACAGCCCTCCTCTCTCTTCTTCTAGCCACATGAGTGATCCACGCAGCAGTGTGGCCCTAATATCAGGAACCTTGTAATTTCTCTTTGTGGAATACCTGGCATACAGTAGGTCAATAGAAACGTAGCACGACTGGCTTCTTACCTGGGTTCTGCAGAAGAAGATCTATTTTTCATTGACCCATCAAGGTACCTATTCACCCAGAGAAATAACGTGAGCCGAAACACACTATGACATCTTTTCTGAGAGTCAGTCAGCCCACACTGGCTTGGCCACGTTAGCAGAGACAAAGATTTCTCAGAGGGCCCATTCCCTAAAGTTTTCATCATTCTGGAGGCTCTTCTGGCCCCTTTCTTCAAGGCCCTAGTCTCAGTTTCCTAGCTATTAGCTCCATAACAACCACCAAGGAGTAGAGCCTTGGGCAACACGACTTCCTCCAGTCAGGATGTGTTTGACACAGAAAGTCATAGTCTTCCACACCCATCTCATCTTCCTGTTCATCAGTAACAGAAGATGGCATGAGGCATCAAACCCTTGCAGGAAGCTGTTGCCCTACAGCATGGTATGAGAAAGCACAGAGCGTTTGGCTTCAGACACAAATTATTTAGCCTCTATGGGCATTATTTTCCTCCTCTATTAAAGAAGTATTTCTACCTTCCGGGTTTGTGAGAATTTGATATAATGTATTCAAAATGGCTGAGACATAATAGGTGTTCAATAAATGTTAGTTATTATTTTATGCATGAGCCTTAGGCTAATGTATGTATGAACATTTAGTTATTAATTAGAAGGTAAATGAAAGCTGGCTGAAGGGAATTGCATTTGACCTTTAGCAAATTATTTCATTTAGATGCACTGATGCAAAACTATCACATCTTATGAAGATAGACAAAAATAAATTTGGCTGACAAAAGATATTTTAATAAATACTCAATCTCCTTCCAATAGCCTCTCAATCTGGCCACTGTACTGTAATTTGTATGCCATTTGGGGAGACTTCTGTGCCTTTCCCTCTCTTGTCATAGTCAATCACTGGCTGATCAGGGGCCAGGTTCAACTCAAAAAATCCTTTATGAGGGCCTGCATCTAGTGACTGCTCCAAAAAAGGAACTCTCCATGCTTTTTTCCCTCCAATTGAGCTTGTCCCCAAATAAATTTAGGTGTACTGGGATTGGTCGAGCCTCTTTAAATTATTCCTAGGCTGAGCTCAGCTCAGCTGGTATAACATGATGCAGGAGCCTGATGTGCCTGTCCTTCTATGTGCCCCATTTTATTGACAGGCAAAAAGAACCAACCACAGTTCACATAAAGCACCTCATCACATGGCAGTCATGTTGTGAGATTCACTTTGCTGGCAGAAACGTGGTCTATTGCAGAGAGAACAACAGCACATCTGTTGAAGCTGCTGAAGGAAAAAGAGAAAGAGGAAATGACCAGGGCTTGCTGCAGACCAGAAAGAGAAGAGACACACAGATGCATTGTGACCTTATCTTGGAATTCTGCGAAGAGATGAATGAGAAAAGGAGGGGCGTTAAGGAGAAGGAGATGAAGATCCGTGAAGGTGTTTCTGGGATGAAGAGCAATATACGAAAAAAAGACGTGGACTGCAAGAGAATAAGAAGAGTTAAGTGGCTGAGATTTCCACTGTTGGCAGAAACAGAACTGACTGGGATAGGGCAGAAAAGAGCCAAGGCTACCAAGCTTTAAAAAAATAGAACTAGGAAAAGAAAGAAAGGAGACTATAAGAGAAAGTCTATTGCTGATACCACCGCGTTGTTAAAGACTTCAGATCCCATGGCTAAAAAAAGAAAAACGATTTGTGTTTTTAATGTGTGATTCCCCCACACTGAATCACACATGGGTAAATGGAGCTATCAGGGGCCTCATCTAGAGTTTCTCTGCCTCTCAACCTACCTGGGAGAGGGATGTATTAGAAAGACAAACCCAGTGAACTTTGCAAAAGGGCTGTGATTAGCTTCCGAAGGCTCCAACTGTGCCAGCAGCCAATATAATAAGCTTGCATGTTGTGACTGATTACACCCATTACCATTCCTGCATATTTCTGCCTTCTAATGCCCACCAAGGAGCGGGGAGGAGAGTTAGGCTAACATCTTCGGGGCTGGTTTATTACAATAGCATACCAGGCATGGCCCATTTTGCATCCTGAGAAGCCATCACAGCCCTTTGAACTTAGCATTTTCATTAGAAATCATCTATTTTAAATAATAATACAGTAAATCTTTTCAGTGTTTTTTATCCAAAGATCTCAAAGTACATTACTATTACTGCTGATTCTCAGCATTAGGTCAATAGTATTAAATTAATTTTCTAGATGGTTAAACTAAAGCATCTAATGGTGAAATGCAAAATCAGCTACAAAGTTAGAAAAAGCGTTTAGAGTCCTCTGAATCCAGCTCTTACCATTTCTCTACATAACTCTGTTTATTGGTACAATGCCAATATCCAGATGCACAATTATGAGCTGGGAGCAAGTGAAGACTTTACAAATGTCTGTCAATTTGGAGAGGACATAAGTCACGCTGGTGGCTGCCATCTTTTTGATGTGCTTCTTATGTTTAGAGAGGAACCCACTTTCCTGTCTCTCTTGCAGCTGCAGCGCAGACATGTGACCTGGGCTCTGCCAATCAGATACACTAGTGGGAGCAGCAAGTCTAGCACCTGATGCAGAAGTTGCAGCAGAGCAAATTATAGTGTCAGATTCATGGTAGTGGCAGCAGTGGCTTTCCATCAGACCCTTTTGACAGCACAGTTGTAGGCATGTTTCTAGAACTTTAGCCTCGAGCCTGGTTCTTCGGCCCTCTCTATGATCCCATGAACTCTCCTATCCCCTTTTTAAAAAAATCCTCTGCACCATCAGCCAGAATCAGCTTCTGTCACTTGCAGCTGAAAAACCTGACAGATGTTCCTTTATATCCCCTGGAAAAGAGAGGTTCACAGACTTCCTTTTATACTTTTAGATAGGTTGGTAAGTGATTATCAATTCATTTATAAATAAATGTCAATTTACTCAATCGATATCTAGTATTTATAAATATGTAGTATTTATAAATACGTAGTATTTATAAATATGTAGTATTTATTGAGCACTAAGGGCAAAACTGTGCTAAGTATTATGGGAAATAGTTGCTGAGTGCCTATTATGTGCTATATATCACACTGAGGGCTGAAGATGTAAAAAAAAAAATAAGCAAAAACAGACATAGCCTCCACCCCTACTCCAAGAGCTGACAGTCTACAGGAAAAGGCAGACAGTAATTGAAGAATCACATTCAGAACTGTAAAATTTCTACCATGGTAAGTGATGTGAAGGGCAGAGAAAGCATCCCTGAGGGAAAAAATATGTTAGCATGAGATATGCCTTTGAATAGAGCACACTAGAGTCCATAGGAAAATTAACTGGAGGGAAGTCAAAAGAGAAGCAGACAGATCAGTTAGGAGGCAATTGTAATAAATCAGGAGGGAGTCGATGGTAGCTTAGACTAAAGTGATACTGATAGAGATAGAAAAGGAAAAAGACGCAAGGCATATTTAGGAAACAAAATAAAGAGGGCTTAGCAGTGAATTGGATATGAGGACATGACGTAAAGTCAAAAATGACTCCTAGCTTTCTGACTTGAGCCGCTGGATAGATGGTGGTGTCCATCCCTGGGAGAACACTGGGAGGAAATTAGAATTTGTAAGGACATCAGTCTCACATGTGTTAAATGAGCTGTCTTTGAAGCATCTATAAGGCCTGGAGCTCAGGATAGAAGAGTAGGCTGGAGGCATGAAATAGTTCTTGTGTAATTGAAGTCATTGTGTAAATGGGATGTCTCAGGGAAGAACATAGCCTGAGAACTAGAGAAGGCCTTGGGCCTATTCTTAAAGAGTATAAAGTATAGGTCTAAAAATTCAGGGAGCCACCCATTAATGGTTACCAAAAGGTAATGATGATAGTCTGCCTATAAAACCTCCACAAGGTGAAATGCTTTAAACCAAGAAATATGTCTTGAGTCTCCTGCTACAAACTCCTCTACAATTGGGATTACACATTCAGGGGCCTGGCCAGTCTACTGCTCAGTTAATGGGCTGAGCTGGAACTGTGGCACACAACACATGTCCCATCTAAAGGGGCCAATCAATTCTAAGCTCAGGCAAGGTATTCCCAGACATGATATCTGTATTCATATCCCTCTATTAAGTCCCCCTCTGTTTGAAATAACTACTGTGGTTTACATTATCCTGAATGGAACTTGACCAAAACAATATTTAACCTAGATTTCCAATTCTCTCTTCTAAAATCCTCTATTTTTCTGTTTTCAAATAGCATTGATACCCACCCCCCAAAAAGACTGCTCTTCTATCCAAAATAGTTTCCCTAGCTATTAATACTGTCCCTAAAACTATTTTCTAAAGTCTAACACTCTCTAAGCATAGTTGGGCCACCCTAAAACCCCTCTGTTATTCAAATTCATCCTGAAGACAAGGGTAACACCGATATAACAGGCCCATGATGGGAGATGTAAGGATAATTGAGCAGATGAACAAAGGCCGATCATCTCCCGGCACTACAAAACATCTTCTGATTAGGAACCAGTAAGGTAGGATAGCTGCAGTGAAGGAACAGTCTTTATTTAGTAGTTAGTGTCAGGAGTGTAGACAACAGAGCTCTGGTGTCAGCTTGTAGATGGCCTAGGGCCGAGGAAAGAAGTGAGAAAAACTAGAAAATAGTAGGAGATACTAGCTCTCATTGTTAATTAATTCTGGCCTCTGGTGTTTATTTTATTTTATTTTATTTTGGCCACTCAACACTAGTAAATTTGCCTGCAAGTCTGGCAGATATTTTCCTTTTATATGCATTCAGATTTTCTTCTTTCTCAATATTTCTCTGCAGTAATATACTGCATGTACTAATAATAACTGCCAGCTGTTGACTAAATCAGATACGTAGTTGAACTTGATTTGTTTCTTAGTTTAATATTACAACACATACACACACTCACACACAGCCACTCGCACAAAATCTAATTCTTTCTCCCCCCTTCCTACTCTTCCAACCCCAAACCGTAATTATTAAACAAAAGAGACATGGAACAAAGCCAACCGTCAGCGCAGGTGTGTAGTAACGCAACTATGGGAATGTGCTCTGCTTCCGCGCATGCCAGGTGAGTCAGTCACACATCTTGCCTCATGTTGAAGCTTCCAAGGCAAACATCCTTCAGGAGACATTACCTAGCACCTGAAACAAGATCCCTGTTGGTGTTTTCTGCAGAATCTTGGTCAGTGTAAGTAAGAGCTTGTCCCCCCAATTCCTCCTCTGTTGATATTTGGCAGAACTTCTGTCAAGAAAAATCATACATCAACCAACACCTAGAAGAGTGTCTGGCACTTAGTAAATACTCAATAACTGCTTTTGAAAAAAATCAGAAGAAAATCAAACGAAAATGAGCCACGTATAATCTAATACTGAGCGAATATAGTAAAGCGCTCAGTGCCAAACACATAGTAAGTGCTATATAAATATTAGCTATTAGTGTTGTTATTATTATCCAGAGTCATTGTTTCTTCTGGTTCACATTCTGGGAACCCAGAAAGGCCTCTACCACTTCCTTCTCTCACTCCACCCCTTTTATTTAAATACTGTCAGAACTTTCAAAGAAATTTAAACCACACCTCTCTCACACACACAAAAACAATTAGAGAACATGGTCTCTCATGCATTGCTGATGGAAGTATAAGCAGCAGAACTCCTACCGAGGGCAATTTGGACACATCTTTTAAAATTACAAACACTTTTCAACCCAGCAGGTCACACTGAAGGATTTAGCCTACCAATTAACACCCCTGTGGTATACAATATGTATAAGGTTTATTTCAGACTTGTTTGAAATGGAAAAATGGAAACAAACCCAGTGTCCTTCAATAGGGAGCTCATTAAATAAACCTTGGTATAAGCATGAATTTGAATACTATATAGCAATGAACAAATTTTGTATGAAGAAAATTTCTGGGTACTTTTATGAGAAAGTCTCCAAGCTGTATTGCTAAGTTTTAAAAATAATAATAATAAGGCCCAGAAAAATAGTTTAGGAAACTTTCCAAAGAGAAAGAGGAGGGAGATAAGAATATATACTTGTATTTGTTTTGCATTAAAAAAACTCTGGAAGGATGTGGAATAAACTGAGAGGAATGATTGCCATGGCAGGGAAGAGAAAATGAGGTAGATGGGAGGGCAGGGGAGGCAAGAATTAAAGAGTAAACATTTTACTATAGAACTTTTAATTATCTATGCAAGATGATGATGATGATGATGAGAGAGAGAGGAGAGAGAGAGTGACAGAGACAGAGAGACAGAAAGAGAGAGAGACAGAGAGAGAGAGACAGAGAGAGGAGAGAGAGTGGAGAGAGAGGAGAGAGACAGAGACAGAGAGACAGAGAGACAGAGAGAGAGACAGAGAGACAGAGAGACAGAGAGACCCAACTTTCTTTCAAGTAAAACTAAAACCTGGTCTCATAACTATCTGAGGAGTGAATTCACCTGCCAGTGCTCTGTAGTTGATGTTGATGCCCTGGAAGCTCGGCATCTTCACCACCTGTCTCTATCCTTCAGGCTTCTTTCCCCACTCACTGTGAGATGATGTGGACTTTTTGATGGGTAACTGTACCTAGAAAGTTGGACACCTGTATTGGCTAGCTTAATACAGTTTGTTAGGCAATGGTCCTGTTCTCATAGCTATGTATTCCTCCCGGGACTCAAGAGTATAAATTAAGAAAAATCTCTCGAGTCACAGACTCAATAATGTAATTCTTCATTTCCTTGCTTTCATCGGCTTAAATTCAGACTTTTAATGTGATTTGCAAATAGCTTCATGTGATATGATATTAGAGGTCAGAGAACGTCTCAGTCCATCTAAAAGTACATAAACACACTGCAACAAAATAGCTATCCTTTACATGAGGGGAATAAATAATTCACCTGCAGGCTCTTCCGCCGTAAATCAGTTGTGCCATTATCAGATGCCAACATTGAAATAGGAAAGCAAAGCAGCTGTATTAAACTTTGACAGTTGAAAAAAAAAAAAAGGAAAAAGTGGGATGAACCATTTGTTTTCTTTCCTTGTAGATCTCTAAACAGACTACGTAAAGAACAAGCTGGGGAGAAACCAAGATTTAGTGGATTTAATTCCATACCTAATAAAAACCTTTCCTAACTTTTTTACCTCAGGTAAAGCATGCACATGACTCACACTTTAAGGGTTCCAATAATGCCATGTGCCAACACTCTGATGTGATTCAGTCACCTGCACAGGCTCACCCCAGCTCCAGTGAAAGACCCGGTGAGAACCTGCCATCTTGGCTCTCTCAATCTCAGTGGGAGGGGGTAGAAGAGGCTCAGGAACAAAATAACACAAGACTCATTCTACACCACAAAAAACCATAAGGAAAAGATCTACCTCTACGCCTCCTGGAGTCAGAAAGAGTCAGGAAAGCTATGAAAGAACTTTAGAAATGAAGAGACCCGATCAAGAAATGAGGCTTGAGTCAAGCCAGCCACTTTAATGCAGATGACCCCTTACAGAGAGACTTTTTAAAAGTCAGTTAACAAACATTTATAGGGTACTTGCTCTGTGCTAGGCACTGTTCTAAGTGCTTCAAATATCAACTCCCTAAATCCTTACAACATCCCCCTGAGGTAGGTTCTATCATTATCTCCATTCTACTAGTTGGGGACTGAGGTGCAAAATGATTAAGAAACTTGCCTATTTTTATTCAGCTGTGGATGAGGAAGCCCAGGGATGCTTCAGCTGGTCACCAATTTTATAGAGCGGCTGCCATCACCATAATTTATTCTTTTTTGAGCGCAAGGAAAGCTGCATGTGGGGAAAGAAGACAACAAGTGACCAGAGATAAGTTGCAACCTGAGCTTAAAGGTTCACAGCTGCTTTTGTATCCTAATAATTATCGTTGAAGTTTTAATAGGCTTACTTAGCATTCCCAAACCTCATCCATATCCAATTGAGAATAATAGTGAAAAATCACAGGGAGTCAGCTCTTCTCCAATACCAATTAATAACATCTATCAGGAGGGATGTAGGGGAATTCTCAAGACAACCACGCCCTACTTCCTTATTTGAAAGGAGCCCCCCAAATTCTGGCTCATCATATCATTCGGAATGTGGTATATATCAGCAGTGAGAATGCATGAAGTACGAAGTAGAAAATGTAAACTTTGTATCAGGTATAACACTAAATGCTACTAAATTGTACGCCTTAAAATGGTTAAAATGCTGAATTTTTTTGTGAATTTAACCTTTAGAAAAACCTCAATGGTTTTATTAAAAAATTATTTTTAGCCACATATCGATGGGTCAGTTGGGCACAAGGTGGCCATATGAGGTAGGCTGGGCTTGGTCCTGGGCTACAGGTTGGATCCAGGTCAGCCTCAGATGTTCTTTCATCCTCCTGGTACCGGTTGGCTAGACAGGGCATAATCTTTTCATGATGATGGCAGAAGCACAAGAGGACATGCCTAACTCTCAAACATATTTAAAGCCTTGGCTTGCTAACATCTCACTGGCCAAAGCAAGTCACACAGCTGAGCTTAAGGACAAAGGACAGGAAAGCATATTCCACTACTGATATGAAAACGTGCAAAGTTGAGTAACAACAAGAATGACCCTGAAGGACGTTATGCTAAGTGAAATAAGCCAGACACAAAAAGACAAATACGGTATGATCTCATTTAGATATAGAATCTAAAAGAGTTGAATCCATAGAACCAGAGTGTACAAAGGGGATGGCCAGGGGCTGAGGGGTTGGGGAAACGGGGAGACTGTATGAACCTTCGGTTATCAGACGAATAAGTTCTGGGGCTCTAGTACCTCATGATGATTATAGTTAATATTATTGTATTATATTTGAAATTTTCTAAGAGAGTAGATGTTAAGTGTTCTTACCACAAAAAAAAAAAAAAACGGAAAATATGTGAAGTGATGAAGGTGTTAATTAACTTGATTGTGGTAATCACTTCACAATCATCACATTGTACTTTTTAAAAATCACATTGTACAACCTAAATATCTGCAATTTTGATTCGTTAATCATACCTCAATAAGGCTGGAAATTAATTAATTAATTTAAAAAAGAATTTCTTAAAAGTTGAATGGCAAAACACGAAGGTAAAGGGAGGGGTAGAGAATTGGAAACTATTTATGGGATATAAAATATAGCTTAGGGATTATAGTCAGTAATATTGTAGTAACTATGTATGGTGTCAGATGAGTTAGGGTTACCAGGAGATCACTTCATAAGGTATATAAATGTCTAAAGGTTTCTACCATCTTATTTCACCTCCTGCTTCAGTGATTCATGCCTGGTACAACTCTAATATTCCTTGCTGAAGGACTAGTTGATGACCTCTTCATTCATTACCCCTAAATGGCAGAAATTCCTCCATATTTTTTCTACCAGCTTTCAGAATATTTTAGAGCAAAGGGCCTTCTTTTAAGGAATGTGACCCAATTCACTCCAGGTAACTCATTATATTGTAGAAAACACAGATCAAAGTGAATGTTTATAAACTCAGCTGGGCTTTTCTAATGTTTAGCAGATGGAATGGATAGGTTCCAAGGCAGTTACAAGGTCCCTGCTATCAGATAGCAGATTTTCAGGTGTGTTGGTTTCCGCACCATACTAAGTGGCAGATTTTAAATCTGACCATCAGTGGAGGGAAGAGAGAGGACGTGGAGTGGGCTCACTCTGGAAGGAGCATATACCACTTCTACCTAAAGTCTCTGCCACATTCTAGATTAAGTTCTCTTTATTTGAATGTCAAACCATCTAAAGTCGACATTCAAAAAAGTGCTAATCTCTTGTTTGGGAGTTTAGGAGACGACTTTTTTAAGGTTGGAAAACTTGAGGGGAGTGCTGGCACTAAGTTTTGAGGACATTGAGCTGCTAGATAAGTAGGGATAACAACAGCATGAAAAAAAAAGTCAGCTCAAAGGAATGGAACACTACACCAGCATTTGAAGAAAAAGCCTGTAAGGCATCAGTGACCCACAGGATTCCAATGCTTGGAATCCAAGCAGGAAAATGGAGTGCAAATACAGGTTTCCCTGCTTTTCGAAAGTTCACATTATGCCGCTTCGCGTTTACAAAAGGCCTATATTAGTACTACCTGTTTTCACCAAACGAAATAAATCCAAAGAGGATTTTCACTTTTATGAAAAGAATACAAAAAGTGAAAACGGCATTCAACATTTGTTTGGCAGCGAGCTGTTACAGAGGCAGCACGCACGCAAGCAGCGAGTGTCGCTGCTTTTACTGTGTGTTAGTGTTAGTTTAGGTTTTATGTGTTATTTGATATAATTCGATAGGTTTTTTGGGGAGTCTGGAACAATCAAAGATTTTTTCATATGAATTCATGGTACTTACTTCTTCCCTTTACGCCATTTCTGTTTACGAAAAGATTCATAGGAACCCTCTGCTTTTGGATTGGGAGAAGAACCTGTCCTAGCAAATGATAAAAGCCTTGATTTCACTCGAGTCTGTCCTGGGGAAGCAACACTTCCATATATGTTACTTATTTCACTGTTCCATTAATGGCTTGCTCCTGAGACTTTTACTGTCACACTGAATAAATTTAAGACTGAACAAGCAATGTAATCAAAGTGATTTGGACACAGAAGTATTTCTTCCCTTCTTCTCCCACTCCTTTTGCCAGCTTTCTCCCTCATTCCAGCTGCTCTGAATGAGAGAGTATGAAGGAAGAGCTAGGCAATGATGCTGTTCACACCTCCAAGGCCAATGAAGTACAAAATGAATTCAAAAATCACACTTCCAAAATACTCATTGTGCTCCGCTGAGCTGGCAACCTCTTTCTTTCTCTGCAATGACCTAGTCTTCTCCCCTGAAATTTCAAGCCGGTTGCCATTTCCACCTCTCTCAACTGGGGGCTTTATTATCTTAAGGTGAGAAAAGTTTCTTCGGCAGAAGTCTGCCTGGGAGGAAAATCAGAGTGATTTAAACAGTGCCCATGTGTGTTGGAGATGGAAGAGAATCCCCAGCTGACACATCAGAGAGGTAACTAAGCTCAGATGCGTTTGTTAAGGGAGGCTGAATATCTGTTCAGCCAAGCCTCTTACTTTTTTTTAAACTCTGAGATACTATTTTAATGTAAAGCCACCACAAGTCCTCTGTAAATCACAGCTTTGAAGGAAAATGTCAATTTCTATCAAACTCTAAAGAATTGTTGGAGCTGATGGAAATCTAAATTTATCAGTTTCCCCATTTCTCCCTCCACAAGCACCAACCAACCCCTCCTCCTTCAACTGGCCCTACAGTGCAGGAACGAAGCTGCAAATCAACGCCTGGGGGACATCTCGTCAGACAATGGGAAGGTCTAAAGAAAGGTCTAAAGAAAGGTTAAAGCAGAAAGGACACGAAATTTATAGACTTAGCATTAAAATCTTAAAGGACCTTAGGAAAGGCAATGAATCTGATGTTAGGAAAGGCAGGGGCTGTCAGAGGCCAGGCGAGAAGTTCTGACAAGAGCCATAAATCTAAAGCTAGGAGCAAAAAAAAATAGGCGTCTTTTCAGGCTGAGGCAACGTGATGAAAAGATTCCAACCCGGACTTAAAAGAGAGGCAAGGCCACAGAGGTATGGTGAGGAAGAAGTGGACTGGGGACTGCAAATAACAAATGAAAAGAGCAGCAGATTGTGGGGGCGGAGAGGGGAGGGGGCTTGGACGGCAGAGGCTGACAACAAAGACACTAGCAACACACGTTTGGCTGGTGGGGTCGGGGGTGGGGAGGGGACTTTGAAACTGATCTCCAAAGAAAGGAAGCAGAAAAGATGTAGTTACTCCTTGCTGCCTATCTGGGCTGGAATGCGGAGTAAACGAGAGGAAAGAATCCACATGGAAAGCCAGGTAGCCCTGGGCGAAGGAGGATTGTGAAGTGGGTAGGAAGGTTGTGGAAGGGGAGCTTGAGAAAGGTAGCAGCACCCAATGGTTAGAACACAAGCTGGGAAGCCAGGAACTACCAGGAGTTTTCTTTAATTTTCTTTCACTCATTCTGTACATTTTTGGTTTTTGGTTTTTCTTTCAGCGATGCCTGCTGAGGCCCAAGTAAAATATGTTAAGATACTAATTAAAATACATAAAACCATTGCAACTGAAAATAACATACCATGAATTATTATTAAAATGCCAAGCTCAAGTGGCCTCCCCCTTTGGGACAGACCTGATTGGAAAAGCAGCATTAGCACAGCTTTGATTACCAGGGCCCATGCCAGCTTCACCTGTGTCTTACACGGAGGTATTGTGTCCTTTGCCTCAGTTTCCCCCAGGAGGAAGGAAGTTGGCAGCTGTTTCACAGTTATAGGAAAAGAGTAATTGGATTAGTATCTTCATAGTATATTTCAAACTTTTGAGATTGACTTTAATTGCTGATGTGATGATAATGGCATATATACGTATATGTACATATACGTACACCCATTGACACACGAAATGCAACTTTTTCAGTGTTTTGAAATATGAAAATTAATATACCTCTCCACGTCTTACATTCCTCTCCACTATGTTTGCTTTATACGTTCTGTATTTTTTCTCTTTTTCCTAGTGACCAAATTTCTGTCCACTATTCATTCCTAGCTTCCATATTCAAACTCTTTTCTGCCATTTTGATTCTCATCAGTTTCTTACTTCTCCTATTTGCCTCAGAAAATACAGTGCTTCTCATATGTAATGTAATTTCATAGGCGAGTACATATGGTCATTAATATTCATTAATTTTCTTAATATCTAGTAAAAATAGAAAAAACGCTATCTTTTCATGTGTCAGATGAGATGATCAGTAGACTATAGTTTTAAAGTATGAAACTTTCATTTTATAGAGAACCCAGAGATCTGAAAGCTCTGGGGTGGTTGATAATTTCCCTTGACCAACCAAGGAGAGGAGAAATCAGGAAAGCTGAGAAATGATCTTGGGGGAGATAGTTAAGCCTCAAAGTGATAAGCATAATTATAACCTTCAAAAGTGAATTTACCTAAGTGTTTTTCCCAAAGATGGCAATCATCTTCTCACATCCTAGACTCACCAGCAAATCAAAGGGATTTCCACAAAAAAAGTTAAGAACCTTAGACTCTAGAACCTAATAAATGCCCTTAAGTGTCTTCTGTGGCCTATAAAAATGTCATCGTGGATCAGGAAAAAAACTGGCTGTTGTGCCTCACACATAGCATGCACAGCCAAAAACGTCTACATGAAAGGTAAAGGGTATGTAAAGACTAAAAAAATTAATTAAGTAACATAAAAAGATGGAAAAGTAAACACCACCTCAGATGTAAGATAATTCTAATATTTAGGACCTCCCATAAGAAATACCTTTTTTTCTTAAGTCAATGGATCCATAAATAAATGAACTTAATCTGACTTCTAACTAACTCATTTGGTGAAAAGCTGGTGGACTAGAAGTTTATTTGCAGAACTAGGGTCTTTCAGCAATTCAATAATGGGCTTCCTGTTTGACTTTGGACAAGTTATTTAACTACTTGATATCTAAAGTTACTCATCTGTAACATGAGTAAAACAATATGATAGCCATGTTATTTTTGGCTCTTGGGCTGCTCCCAACTTTGAATGTGTAACTAAATCTCGCAGAGGAATTTCACAGAATTAATGAACATCGCAAATACTGAATGGCCCCGGGTTGAATATTGACTTCACAGTATTATCATTATAGAGTAGCCGTTAATAGCCCCAGTATCATCATCCCCTCTCCTAAGTCATCACCCTCTTCTGTCTGGTCTGTCCCCTCTGTGTTTAAGAAGACATCTATCTCTCTACTCCTAGAAGGCCTTCTCTCGATTTCACAATCCATTAGAGCCCCTACCACATCTTTCCTCAAAAATGCATAAGAAATCTTGTTGACTTTGACTTGTCTCTTTTTCCACCCTTTTTAACACCTTATAATCTGGTTTCTGTCCATCACCCTATATGGTTTTATGTGTGTCAAATTTAATAGTTGCATTATGTACAAATCCTTTTACAAATGTGTGTTCTTCTCAACACTTTTTATAGCACAGTGATAGTTTATGTCTAGATTTCAAAGATGCAACCTTTCTGATAACTCTTATTTGTCTTCTGGCCCAATGACCATCCCTTTCCAATAAGTGGTTCGTCTAATTATGTAGTTTTCCTATCAACGGTATATATGATCTCCAACTTCTATTTTTTATCTTTTAGATATGTAGCATGAATTCTGTCCAAGATACATGTGTCGGTTATCCGTTGTCATAACAATAATACATAACAAACCACCTTGAAATTAAGTGGTTTAAAATACTAACCAATTTTTATTGCTCATGAGTATTTGAGTGCTCCCGGTGGTTTTATGATGTGGGCCTGATATGACTGATCTCAGCTGGGTGTCCTTATGCATCTGCCACTTTCCTAGTCAGTCTATCACAGCACCTTGGTATAAATGTCCTACCATCACATAAGGCCAAGCAAAGAAAAAACTAACCTTTTTGCCTGGCCTTGTTGGTAGTACTATATGCATTTCAAGACACTATGTTCCCTAAGCTTAGAACTTTAAAGTCATCATTCAACCTACTTCAAAATTTCAGCATCATCTGAATCTGTTTTCTCCATATCTCATCCTGCCTAGGCTCTTGAAATCATTTTCTCGCAAACCTCTACAATTCCAGGGATCCATCACTTTCCACGAATCATCTTAAATGAAGACTTACATTCATTCCTCTTCTGTGAGTGTCGCTTTGACCCTCTCGGCCTTTTATAAACATCTCTGCTCCTGGCCAGATCCCTCCACGAACATTTGCATATATATGTACAGGTGGATGTACCACATCTTAAATATTAAAAGTAGAGGAGAATCAATAGCAGAGGTTTTTTTAGTGGAAAGAAAGGAAAGGAACAACAAAATTAAATGACATAATTTAGTTGAAATCCAGTATTTCTTCTCATAGTGCCAAATCCTGGAAAACTCTGAAAATGACATTTTAACATCTTCAATCTGTCCACTCATGTTGCATATCTATTTCTGCCTACTTATAATAAACATAAGTAATTGTTGAAAAAATCATTAATCCAGATCTTGTTCATATAGCTACTGTTGAAATTAATCATCTCTTCTTAAGCAAGATAATTTTCTCTTCGTTAAATTCATTGAAGCCCATGAGTAAAATAAAATGTGCGTGGATTTTCAAAAGTATGCTTATAAATTGTAACAAGAGCCAAATCCAGTCAATAATTTGTATAACCAAAAGCAATCGTTAAGTTATGATGTCCTATTTAGGCGAAAAAATTGAACATTTTTCATGAATTTGCTCATTTTTATTCTCAATCCTGGCTTGCTGTTCTGCCGAAAATACCTTATCTCTTTTTAAGCCCATGTCTAGAGGGTACAGCCTTGGCCCCCACCACTCTTCTCTTCTCCAAGTTCTCCACATTGCTTGGCACATAATTGAAACTTCAGTGTTTACTCTTTATGGTGGTAGTATAGGGCCCAGTTCAAATAGCCCGCCTCTTTGTCAATGGACTTCACAAAAGCACATACTTATAATGGAAAAGCATAGTCTTTTGAACATCTGGAATAAATGCGAAGACTCTGGTCTGAACACTTTTCCCTGGAGACTTCAGATTTGTCTTTCTTTTGAGTTTGTATGTGTGTGGTTATAGCTATTGTTCTGGAAAAACCAACGTCTGGTGCTTTTTCTTTGAATTCGTTTAGACTCATAGCCTTAAACTAACTTTAATCTGGTAACAGTTGCCTTTGTTCTTTTTTTGGAACTTTGCTTCCCTTTACGCTTTTCTCACTCTGTGTCTTTTAGAGCCTCAACTTCCAAGTCTCAGGGCCAACACTGAAATCCTTGGAGGGAAGACCCCTCATCCCATTGGTTTTGTTTAGCATAAGCCTGGCCCTTTGCCCTCTCAGTTTTCCATGGCTCAGCCATTATTAACCACCATATTAAAAAATCCCGAATGCAGCTTCCATCTATATACTTTCAGGTTTCCTGTGCCCACTCTTAGGGGAGCACTCAATCTCTTTGGTTTTCTTCGGTTACTGAATCTGGTCATGTATTCCTAGTTTCCCCTCCTGTCTTCAGTATGGAGCCAGTGAGACCAGAGAATCATATTAACCAAGCACAAGGGTAGGACGAGGGTTAGAGAGGGCTAAAGTTCCCAGATAGATTTCCTTTTCTATCTCCCCATTTGTAAGGGCTTGTTCCTCGTCAGTTGACTTCAAGCAACATATTTTACAAATCTCCCTCTAACAGAATTCACCTCAGCCCTCTCCTCTTCTCTTTCCCACAAACTCTTAAGGCCCTAGAAAGTCTTCTTTCAATCCATACAGACAAGCAGTTCCACTTACTAGTTTGATTCAATGCCAAGTTACTTTTCTGAAACACTTTCAGTCTGCATTCTAAGCCAACACTCCCACGAGAGCTGGCCTGCTTCCCTCCCACCCTGATGGTGTGAGAGGGGAAAAAATCACCCCACACGGCAAAGAACAACCCCACTCAGGTCTGTGATTGGTTGAAAGACAATGCAGGGTGTGGTTCTGGGTCAGCCGTTCAGCTCTTCTACTCATCCTCTTTAACCTACAAAATGGAATAAATGATGAACAGGAAAATTAAGCAAGTCAAACAAGATTAATTAAATGAGCTTGTCTTTCTACATGCTAATCTGCATGATGATGGGGAGCAGTTTCAGATCAAGATGTGAGCAGTAGCCAAAACTATTAGTAGGCTGGGAAATGGGGTGCATCAAGGGTCAGATTTATAAAACAGTGCTTTTTCGCCAAACCTCTGAAATTCTAAACAAAAACAACACTCAGATACATTGAAAAGACCAACCCAAGCATCTGGTTTCCTTAGCTGGTGCACATAGCAGAAGAAATGTTGGCAGAACATTTGATTACCATAAAAGAGAGAGCTCTGCAGAAACCACATTAGAGTAAACTCAACCAAAACAAAGTAGAATGTTTGAACTGTTTTGAATAGATTATGGTAGAGACTCACAAAAGGGTCTAGCCTGGAATCATGAGAAATGCAAATGAACTGGCTCAGAAGCAAACTGATTTCCCCCGTCATGTGACCCTTTGCCCCTCAGATTTGGGGGTAAAGTAAATATCTGCCATCTACAGATCTCCCAGAGGCACATCACATCCACTTGATGGGTGGTTTGGGCAGGCCCGTTAACGGTTTCCAGAGAAGTGGTAAGTCGGTCTGGTGTTGAAGTGTGCCTGCAGATCCCCCTCCACTGCCAGCTCCTCCCTCGATTCCTTTCAAGGAAGAACTGCATGGAGCAGCTGGTTTTGATCATTTCATCCATGGCAAAGGCTGTGAGAAACACATTTATTTTGGTAACACACAGCAACACACATACATTTACACATATATATTTGCACATGCTCTTTTCTCTGTGTTGTATGTATGATTCTTTATTGTCAAGGGTTGGCAATTACCTTCAATCAGTCTTTCGAAGTGTCCTCTTATGAGCTGTCGACAAAACCTTCCCTAATTTAGGTTCTTGGCAGCTAAATCAAACCACTGTTGGAAAACAAAGTGCTGGGCTTTGGAAAGCCCAAGCCATCCATCCGGGCAGCCCATTTTGTAAGGGACTCTGACCTCCCCCGGAGACCCTCCCCTCTCAGTCTCTCTTAGCATTATTGTGCTAAAAGGGGCTATCCAGAAACAAATAGTATTTTGAAAACACATGAGTGGTTCTCATCACACTCTCCAAATTCTGACTAGAGTGGGAGGAAAACTGAATGATTTGTGGTCTTGGAGTTTCAATGAATCAGGAAAAATTTCCCTAAACTTGTGTTAACAAAAAGTATAGGATACAGAACGAGGAGGACAAGATGACTGGGAATCTTGGTTGTAGCTCTGAATAATAACCTTGCTCATAGTGAGTTATTTTTGTGAGGTCACTTTAAGTGAGCTGCGCCCTCTCCCTAGAGAGCCAGACAGCCTCATGCCAGGGAGCCAGCACCACCTCTGCTGCTTATGCTGCCCAGTGCCTGGGGTTAAAAAATGTGAGGCAGCTGTGGGGGACAAGAGCCAGGCATCCTTCTATTTATTTATTTAACTACTCAGTCAGCCTGGGTACAGTCACGCAGTTTTCCAGTTACATGATCTAGTAATTGATCATCCGTACCTGCCTAGCCTTGGTCCATGCTTAGAAATCTTAGGCATTGGTCCTGGCTCTTTCATTTCAGATTAGCCCCAGAAGCCAAGAGTTGCCAGGAAAACCACTTGAGAGCAGTGTTCTCAATCTTTATATGCGTAAGGACCACCTGCTAAACTTGATAAAAATGCATTGTCAGGCTCATCCCAAAAGGTTCTGATTCAGTAACTCTGGAGTAAGGCCTGAGAATCTGCATTTCTAAAAAGAAGTGGCAAAAGAAAACCCATAAAACGCATCTAAGCCTTCAAAAAACAAAAAGAAGTTGCATTTCTGACAACGAGCTAATGCTGCCGTTGTTGGTCTTCAGAGTCCACCTTGAGTAAGACACTGCCTTTGGAGAGTTGCTATCAGAAGAGGCCAAGTCATTATTTTCTCTTCAATCAAGTCAATGATGAATGTAAATTAGAAATTAATTTCCCTTAAGTAAGAAGGAAAAAATCTGTGGTCTTTCAGGCACAGGTATTTATCTTTCCCTCTTACTGCTGATTTAATCCTACTCATCCTTCCAGGTGGGGCTTGAGTCCCTCTGGAACCTCACCCAGCTCCTCCAATCTATGCTAACACCTCTCTTATCTGAACTTTGATTGCACTTCAACACAGGGTTGCCTCCTTTTATTCTTAATTGTTCGCCAATTGTTCCTCGCATGTGAATTTTGCCATCGATCTCTACTCTAATGCAATTGGACAAAGGCCCTCTCAACACCCACAGAACAAGGAGTAGACACAGAATGTTCTTTAAAACGAATTTTAAAGATCAAAGCAGAACTAAATTAGTGTGCCTCTAAACGTAAGAACAGGTAACATTGGAGAGCTGTGATCATAAAGGAGTCATCAGAGCCATCCATCACCATGTCATTTTGGCTGTGATTCTAAATTTTTTTGTTTGAAGTGCCTGGCACAAGATAAAGAGAGATTCAGCTGTGTGGAACAATAAATGACTTAACTTTTCTGGTATTTTTTCTAGACAGGAATTAGTTCAAATTGTGCCTAAGATGTTCCCAGATTGGATGCTACTGCATGAAACAGATTAAAAGTAATAAGGTGAGGACCAGTAGTGAGATGGCAATGTGAGCTCAGAGCGCCAAAGACCCTCTCCCCAGATAAATACCACTTAGCTACTGAAAATTATAAAGAGAACCATTTAAAGTCTCTGAAAATTTTCCTAAGAATAAGCATCAAATGGAGAAACATTCAGTTAAGAAAATCTACTAAATCTTAATATACGATAATATGTATGTTGTAAACCCTAAAACAAACAACTGCTAAGACAATAATTCAAAAAATATATAGTTAAAAAGCCATTGAAGGAATTAAAATGCTACTCCAGAAAATATTCAGTTAATGCAAAAGAAGGTGGCAAAGGAAGAACAAACAAAAAGATGTGAGACACGTAGGGGGAAAAAGCAAACTGTTAGACGTAAATCCAACTATGTCGATAGGAACACTAAATATGAATGGACATACAATCCAATCAAAAGACAGAGATTTTTTTAAAAGGCAGAGATTGTCAGACTGGATAAGAAACAAGATTCAACTATATGGTGTCAACTGTATGATGAGGTTTTATGTTTATCCGGCTGGGAGTTAGGCTGTGTTTATGATTTGCTGTAACAGTAGGTGTAAAAGACTAAAATTTCCATTGGTGTCCTTGTTTTTCTTCCCCTGTTCTCTGAGTATTTCTAGACACTCCTTATTGGATAGAGTCTGAGCCTTGCAGTTCTTTTACCTGTAATTCCCTGTTATTACACAGGAGCCTGATTGATGTAAAGGTGAAGTACGGTGAGAGGGCAAGTATTTTATGATCTTATGATTAGGTTCCAGTCTTTTAGTGAGTCTGTCCTGGGCTGTGATCTTCACAAGTGCATCTCAAGTGTTTCTTCCCCACAGGTAATATAGGAAGGTTAGTGGGGGCTGAAGTCAGCTATTTTCCTTCTCCAACATCAAGGGCTAGAGGGAGCTAGAGTTGGGAATTATCTTTCTCCGTGTTCGCTAGACTCTGGCAAAAAATAAAATAAAATAAGTTTCTTTAGAAGGTAGACTTTTATTGAAAATAGAATAGAATGTTCTGAGCATATTTCAAATTTCAAAATGGTTACTCCCTGCCTTCCTTCCCGCCCTGCCCCCAACACCCTCCCCCAAACACCCTCCCCATCCAGAAGCACAAGGAGATATGTCAATATTCACCTTAAGAACCTGGTGAGGTTCCTGGTGCTAAAACTTGTAAGAGTGTAGAGATCTCCCTGAGAAGCGCCCCCCCACACACACACCCAGAGCTTTTAACTTTTAAACTAGTCCACACTGATCCTACAGCAAATTCATCAATTATAGCGTAAATTTTCCTGCCAGCGCGGCTTTCAGTGGCTAACTTCTACTGCGGGGTTTCTTCTCCTGGCATCTACCTTTCTCTCCAGTTTTAGGGGCAGTTTTTTCCCTTTCAAATCTCTGATGGATGTAAGAGGAGTTGTTGATTTTCACTTTGTTCAGCTTGTTTGCTTTTGTGAGGATGGCAGTGATTGCTTCCAAACTCTTTACATGTCAGACCAGAAAAATTGATATAATAAGAAAATATGAACAATTATATGCCAACAAATGAGACAAATTAGACAAAATGGTCAAATTCCTGGAAAGGCAAAAACTACCAAAACATGACTCCAAAAGAAATAGATAATCTGAATAGACATACAATGAGCAAAGAGGATGAATTAGTAATTTAAAAACTGTCCACACAAAAAAAAAAAGCCCAGCCCAGATGGCTTTACTGATGAATTCTGCCAAATATTTAAAGAATTAACACAATTCTTCACAAACTTTTCCAAAAAAGAGAAAAAATAAGAAACCTTTTCCAACTCATTCTGTAAGGCCAATATTAACTTAAAACCAAAAGCAGACAAAGATATCACAAGAAAATAAAACTGCAGACCAGTATTCCCTATAATTATTGATGCTAATTCCTCAACAAAATACTAGAAAACCAAATCCAGCATCATAAAAAAGAATTATATACCATGATCAACTGGGATTTATCCCAAGAATGCAAGGTTTGCTTAACATCTGAAAATCAATCAATGTAATATACCATATTAACAGAATAAAAAACAAAATCCACATGATCATCTCAATAGATGTAGAAAAGGCATTTGACAAAACCAAGAGCCTTTCATGATTTAAAAAACAAACAAAAAAAATCACTTAGCAAACTAAGGAATAGAAGAGGACTTTCTGACACCTGATAAAAGTATCTATGAAAAACCACAACTAACCTCATATTTAATAATAAAAGGTCAAATGCTTTTCCATTAAGATTAAGAACAAGATACTAGCCATTCTTGCCATTTCTATTCAACCTTATACTGGAGGTTCTAGCTAAGCAATTAGGCATGAATAAGAAATAAAAGACATCCAGATTGGAATGGAAGAAGTAAAACTTTCTAATCATAGATGGCATGGTCTTATATATAGAAAAACCTAAAGAACATGTAAAAACTACTCAGACTAAAAACAAGTTCAGCAACTTTGCAGAATATAACATGAAGACAGCAGAAGTCGATATGGGTCTTAAAATCCACTCCAGTGGTAGAAAGTTATAATTTAGAAGCAAGTTGCTATTAAACCTTCTGAGCTTAGGCAAGGAAAGGTCTCCTATGAGATGGAAATGATTTTTAAACCAATCTGAAAAAAGGGATGTGTCCAAGGTTGAATAATGAACTGTGATTAAATATGTAGCCACACAGATGGTGCCCCTTAAAAATTTCTAGAACTATAGCAAATGCCTGAGATCTTCAAGTAGAGGCCAGATACTGTCTTGTATTTTTTGTAGCTTTGATGACAACTCTGCAGAGTAGATGTAAAAGAAAAAATTTTTTTAAATAATACCAGTTTGATTATTGAGAATGTTTTGATGAGTCTAGTCTTTACGATTACATAGCTAAACTTGACACAGTTTTGACACATAGTTTCTACAACAAGCTTTCCATTTCATCCTACTACCCACATAAATCTGACTTCCAATGGCAGGACCAGGGAGGTATAACAGTCTAATATATGCTTAAGTAAAATGGGAGGAAGGGGGCAAATAGGGGGCAAAGGATGCAAAGACAAGAGTTTGTAAAATAATATCATGTAACAATGTTCCTGGCATACAGTCCACAGAGCAAAGCAGGCTCATGTCTTTACCTGCTTCGCACTGAAAAAGTTGCAGCTTGAGACCAGTCGCAAAGCCATTCAGGGTGGTTCAATTTCTGTTTGGCTTCTATGATCTTAAAATCTGTAATCTTTGTCATATTGGTATAAGATTTCCAGGAAAGTTTTTTAAATTAATATTTTTTTAAAAATATACACATAAGCCCTTAAATATCCTCAACTGTTTGGGGCTTTTCCATAGCTTAGCATTTTACACATATTAATTTTTCTTTACAATTAGAGGCCAGATACTGTCATATTTTTTTGTAGATTCTATGACAACTCTGCAGAGCAGATGTAAAAGAAAATTTTAAAAATAATGCCAACTTGATTATTGAGAATGTTATCTCACATGGAAAAACTACTACTACTACAAACAATAATTATAACACTACTAAGAATAATAGTAATAGCACTTATTTAATATAATGGCATATTTAAAGTACTTACATGTACTAATTTAATTTTCACAAGACTTTCAAAGGATGATATCATTCCAACAATGAGGAAACTCAGAGAGGTTAGGTAACTTACTGAATATCACACAGCTAGTAAGAAATAGAACCAGAACTTAAACTTGTATTCTGGTTAGTGCTTTTAACTATCTTGCTGGCATTTTGAGGGTAATTTCTAAGTTATTGTATCCATCAGGAGCCCTGGTGACTTCATCATGAAGCCTAATTACTGCAATGACCAGAAAGGCACACACATGAAACAACGTACACGCACACCACATATATACCCACAACCATCAGATACACACATACACTGCTTCTTCTTTAGCTAATCTCCCTCCCTCTCTCACCTCTTCACTTCCTCTGAAAAGTCAGAACACTCCGTTTACTTCCTGTGAGATCACTGATGAGCTGATAAATCATGTAAGCACTCTGCCCTTCAGCACTTGTGTTGTACACTGCCTCCCTCGCAGTACCCCGAAAAGATCAAGTATTGGGCGAGGCACCTTGGACGCACAGTTGTAGAATTTGTATCCAAGGAAGATATGACACTTACTTGCTCTTTTCAGGTGACTGAAGAAACTAGACCTCGGGCCCCTGCTCATTGCCCTTAGGTTCCCTCGATATCCAGAGGGTTTGCCTCGATCATTCATTCTCCCTATCTCTGAGGAAAATAATGGAGAAAAGGTTAAAAAATAAATAAATGAATGAATGAATGAATAACAAACAAACAAACAAACACACAGTCTAGAGCTGCGTTCCCTAACTTCCCTCTATGCCAGACTCGAGGCATATCCCGGGCTCTTTCCACTCCTTGATGGGTATGCTGGATCTAAACTTCAAAAGAGCACTGAGACTCCTTGGCACCAGTTTCTGAAATAGTCACCTGTACCAGACTGGCATGAGGCACTGACTGGGGTCTTCTCCTGATCTCTGAGGTTATGGACATGACACCAGATATAGAGCAATCCCTGCTGAAAGAGGATTGTCTACATTTTCCAAGCTGAATCCAAAGAAGTCTCCAGTGCTCAGGGAGCAGAGCCATCAAACTGGGTCTTCATTATGAAGAGATGAAAGATAAGGCGTGAAAAATCACAGAGGCCGTCTATGAAAGGAGAAAACTACCTCTCAAGGCCGAGGAACTGGGTGCCCTCAGAGACTCACTCATCACTCTTAGGGGTATGTGTAAGAAAGGGAGGCTGGCATTTTGGTGGGTCAGCTTTTTAGCCCAAGTAGCAAGAACTGAGGTCAGATGGGCAGATCAAGAGTGCCAATTCCTGGAAGGACTAAAGATGGATCTACCTCTACCTAAAGGCCCAGCAATGAGGCCATGGAGTATAGAGATGGGGTTGCAAGCTTACCCAACACCAAGGCGTGGGGCAAATTCTTGAGACCTCAGGGGAAGGTAGCACCAGGCTACGAGCTGGTGGATGTCTGAAAGATGTGGTCCAGGCTCACAAAGCTGAAAAGCTGCTGAGATCCCCTCACCAGGCCCTGAGAGGCTTGTTGGGTTTCTGCTTCTCTATAGCAAACCCAGGTCAACAAGCCTATCCGTGTAATGATATCTTGAGAGGAGACACGCAAGCTCCCAGCTGGCAATCAGGCAGAAAAAGCCATTCCCCTCCCCTATAACCCCCACCTCTCACTGCAGAGGGGAAAGCATGGGGAAAGGATGGAGTATAAGAAAGCTAACCACACCTTTCCAAGCCACTGGGGACATGAACACAGCCAGTGCTAGGAGAAAAGCAAAGAGCTTTGAATGGTATCTGAGGTTGAGGCTGAAATTGCAAAATGAATGAGAGTGAACTCCAATAACCAGAATGAGAATGTTCTAATAAGCAGAAGTGAGTGGAAAATTATGGAGTCCCACTGAGAAGTTGCTAAGGGAACCTGCTGCCCCAGCAGGAA
>NW_006442484.1:67478652-67480678 GCF_000325575.1 Pteropus alecto
GGACGACAGAACAGCAGGCAGTTATTGAAAAAAACAAAGCCATTTTGTGTTTATTCTCCAATAAGGTGAGACCTCCAATCTAAGCTCTAATGTACCAACAGTGAGTTTAAATCACCTCCACTGTCACACGTATGGGCCAAGAGTTAAGGCCACGAGGGTAGCGATTAGGTGTAGAGCCAGCGAGAACCAAAAATGAAACCCGGCTCCCCTGCTTATGAGCCTTGGGCAAGTTCAATTCCTCTATGCCTCAGTTTCCTCATTTGTAAAATGAGGAGACTATCGAGTTCTTGTGAAGATTAATTAAGAGAACTTGTGTAAAGTATCTAGCCCAGTGTCTGGTAGACGATGAGACCTTAAGCGTTAATTACTATCCTATGTCTAATCTCTGTCCAGAAACCCATAGCCCATTCCGGATGCCGCCAGCTTCCTCCTCCTTTAGCAGTCCTCTGCTCTCTCTTCTCTTGTCGGCTTTCTTGCCACCATCCTCTCTGACCACTCCTTCCTAATGTCTTTATCAGGCCCTCCCCATCTACGGACCTCCACTAGCCCCCTCCTCTCTCACAGTCTCTCTGGGTGACTGCACTTACTCTGAACAGTTTAAGTACCATCTATCGGCCCACAGCTCAAATCTCGGTCACTTTCCTGAGCCCAGGCTCACCGGCCCACTGATAACTGGACGGCTTCCATAGACGTCTCGCGGACATCTCAAATTTAGCATGTCCTAATATGAGCTCTGGGTCTGCCTTCCCCCACCACTCCCTACGCCTTGTCTTCCCACCCTGCCCAGCAAGTTATTCAAGCCAGACACTTGGACATAATCCTTTAAACCTCTCTCTCCCTCCAACACCCTCCACCACCAATCCATCACCAAGTACTCTTAATTACACCCCCAAAATATATCCTTAATCCATTCACTTTTCTCCTGCATTCTCTCCCGCCACCACAGTCTAGGTCATTCTTAGTTCTCACAAAGACAACAGCAATAGATTCCTAACTGGTCTCCTTGTTTTCACTCATTTTTTTACTTTATGGTATGCTAACATACACATAACGTATAATTCACCATTGTAACCGTTGTAAAGTGTACAATCCAGTACATTCGCAATGTCATGCAACTATTACCACTATCTAGTTCCAGACCATTTTCATCACCCCAAAAGAAAATGTCACATCTATCAGGCAGTCACTCCCACCATCTTCCCCTCAGCCCCAGGCTTTCTCTAATCTGCTTTCCAACTCTATAGATTTATTCATTCTGGACATTTTATATAAATGGAATTATACAATATCTGTCCTTTTGTGTCTGGTTCTTTTCATTTAGTATGTTTTTGAGGTTCATCCATGCTGCAGCATGTATCAGTACTTTACTCCTTTTGAGTCCTTGCTTTCACTCTCGCCCTCTATTTACTTTCACAAAGATGCCAAAGCCAGCTTTTAAAAATATCATATTCTCTTGGTTAAAAATTTTCACAAGTGACTGTCCATTATACTTAGGAAAAAGCACAAAATTCTTAACATGAACTTCTGCATCGTCTGGCCTTGGCCGACCGCATCGCCATCCTCTCCTCCTCACTCACTTTTTCCAGCTGCGTTGACCTTTCTTGGCTATGTTGACGCTTTTTCCTGTGACATGCTTCACTGCTTGAGATGCTCTTCCCTCCCCTCTTTGCCTTTTTCAGAGAAACCTTCCCTGACCCCTCAATCTAAGTTACATCGCCCCATTTCTTTCTCAGCACACATTGCAATTTGTAATCAAGCAGTTGCGTCTTTATCTGTTTAATACTCACCTTCCCTGCCAGACTCTAAGCTCCATGTCGTCAGGAACCAAGTCTCTATTCTTTGCCAGTGTTATCTCAGTCTCGCACTATGCCTACCACATAATAGTTGCTTGAAAAATATTGATGACTGAGGAATGAATGAATGGATTTTTCACCTGCTTTTGCTATTAGAGAGCCTAATCTAAAATTGCTCGGACTGACCTAAGCACTCATTTACCCAACACCTCTATCATCCACAGCAACTTCCT
>NW_006442484.1:67480761-67516640 GCF_000325575.1 Pteropus alecto
GGCAGCTAGAAGCTAGAGACCAGCAGCCAGCCTATGAATAATGACCACAGGGCCCCAGAGAGACCACGGAAGGATTTCCTGGCTTCTGTCCTTTTGTTGGCTAAGTCACTCTTAGAGGCACAATTCTCAAATTTCCCCACTCATAATGTTCTTCAGTAAGAAAAAGACATCTCCCTTGCAGCACCTGTTCATCATCAGAAAAAAATAGAGAAGGATGGCAAGAGTTTTAACTGAGGCACCAGGAATGCAGACCTACATAAGTAATTACTAATTCACACCAGCAACAAAAGCTTAACATTAACATTCACCCTGCAGGAGACCAGCCTTACAGACCACCAGGGAACCTGGACCCCACTTCTGAGAACATCTAAGAGGATTTGTGAATTTCCTGCTAACCTCCCTGATTCTATTATTGTGGTCTCAGATGAAACCCAATCTGGTTAGGTTAGAATCATGTTTAACCAAGAACAGAGCCAGCCCTGCTGCAGGCAGCTCACCCGCCTCTGTACTGTCACCCACCATCCCTGACTTTGGTGCCTCTGTCAGTTGGCACCATCTTCCCCTTCTTTTGATGTGGTTTGCACATGTCTTGATCTGACTACATTTGGAAGTAACAAACTAGGTCCTAGAGCTCTAGCCCTAGTGCTCTAGGGCTTAAAAACAATCAGAGGCCACAAATGGGCTATAAAAGCAATAACAGAACACAAATAGAGCTTTTAACAGTCTTCACCCTGTCTCACCCCTGCAAAGGAGCCCCAGGTCCCACAGAACATTTGGTAATACATTCAGGTAGTCCATCAACAAATATTTGCTGAGTGTTTCCAAGTACTAGGCATTGAGTTGGGGACCAAAGATGCAATGGTGAACAAGACAGATACAGATTTTTTTCTGATGAAGTTTGTAGTCTAGTTAGGAATAAATAAGGATTCTTGGGAGCTCTTAGACTTGAGGAAGCATCAAGATTTGGAGAAGAAAGTCAGAGAAAGCTGCCTAGGAGAAGTGACATCTAAGCAGAGGGGTAAAGGATAAGTAGGAATAACCAATAAAGTGGTTAGGGTGGAGTAAAAAGTGTACAAGATAGAAGGAACCCATGTTTAATGGACCAGTGGTAAAAGAATTTAAGGAACTAAAATGAAGTTTAAGCCATATGGCAGGGAGAAGAGTTAGGAGAGATGATGCTGGAAAGATAAGAAGCAGACAGATCTTGAGTGTCTTGTAAGTTGCTTCAATGAGTTTGACATTTATTCTAAGGTTGTGAGGAGCCAGGACAGGGAAGAGGGAAATTTGCATTTCTCAAAGATCCCTTTGACTTCAGCGTGAACAATGTGCTACAAGTGAGCAATAATGGATGTGGAGACCAGCCAGAGAGTCCACAAAGCCAAGTCAGTGATAATCGCCTCAACTACAGCAATGAGTGGCAGTGTGTATGGAGAAAAGATGACAGGGTTTTGCTGTAGCAAAACAGTTGGTAAGAAGATGGATAGGATGTTGGGGCGGGAGAGAAGGTTATCCATACAGAATAATATGAAACCAGATCCCTATATCACATCATATACCAAAATTAATTCCAGATGGACTGAGGGCTCAACTACCAAAAAAAAAAAAAAAAGTAAAAAAACTTAACAAAAATTATAGGCAAATATCTTTTAGACTTTGAAATAGAGAAGGATTTCTTAAATAATACTTTAAAAGTGCTAACCATTAAAATTTTTTTTTTTTTTTTTTTTTTACAAATGTAGCCATAGTAAAATTAAGAACTTCTGTTTGTCAAAAGAAAGTTAAAACAATGTGGGAGAAGATTAGGCAATATATAATAATTATTCCTAAGCAACAGGTATAACTGCTTCTGTCTCAGGAAAACCAGGATGCAGGCTCACCCCACCTGAGGCCCAGCACTTCTACTCCGAGAGTAAAGTTATGAGAGACTTCTACACATGAGCACCTGAAGACATTTGCAAGAACGTTCACAGAAACACTTCACAATAGCAAAGCCTGGTGGTATGGACTAAATGCTTGTGTCCATCTAAAATTCATGTGTTGAAGCTGTAATCTCCAATGTGATAATATTTAGAAATCATTAGGTTTAGATGAGGTCATGAAGGTGGGGCTCCATGATGGGATTAGTATCTTTAGAAGAAGAAGAGAAATCTACTCTGATTTCTACTCTGAAATCTACTTCTTTCTCTGCTCCGTGAGAACACAGCAAGAAGGCGGCTGTCTGCAAGCCAGGAAGAGAGACTTCACCAGGAACTGACTTACCTAGTACCTTGACCTTTCACTCCTCAGCTTCTTGAACTGTGAGAAATAAATGTCTGTTGTTTAAACCATGCAGTCAATGGTATTTTGTTATAGCAGCCTGAGCTAACTAGAACACCTGGAAATAACCCAAACACCCATCAATGTGTAAACAGATAAATGAACTATGGTATATTCACACTGTGGAATATAATTAGGACAATCAACAGTAATGAATCATAGCTATATATAGCACTATGAATAAACCCTAAAAATACAATGTTAAGTTTAAAAAAAAGGTAAGTCCTAAGTAGACATATGCAACATGATATTCTTTTTATCAAATTAAAGATAACTTTTAAAAAAACTTACTCTGTAGGAATACAATTGGATGAAGTGAATAAATTTATGTTATGTCAGCTTAGCTGCGCCGGAATTATACAGGAATTCTTTTTCCTGTGTAATTCTGGGTTAGCAAGGGCTTCAAGAACAACATTGGGAAGGTAGACCTTCTTTGTGTTCAGAAGGTAGGCCTGGGTTTACCAGGCACTATTGCAGCTCATACATATCATCGCCAATCTGCTTGTCATGTTAGCATGGGGCTCCCTGAAGCTTCTGTAAATCCTGGCCCAGTGAGTGTAGCTCCACGCCTCCTCAGCTGCTTCTTGATCTCCTCCTTCATCTTCTCCAATTCTGGGCCTAGCCTGAGCACCAGATAAAGAAACAGACATACAGTAATGATTTAACTAGCTCTGCCAACTACGTGGATTCAAATCTCTTTAATAAATTTCATATTTTATATCATTCCTATGGTTCTGTTTCCATGATCGCAACCTGACTAATCCAATGAGATAAAACAATCTAAAAAGAAAAATAGAGGAATAATGAATACAGAAAAAAAAAAGAACCTGGAGGTTAGACCAGGAAAGGACAATCGATATAACTTATTGTCATGATTCTCGTTTTCGTGTTGAGTGCTGAGTTCGTCGTTACCTATTACAACGAAGGATTATGAAAATTTGAATTACGTGAACCTATGGTGACTCATTTTCGTGTTGAGTGCTGAGTTCGTAGTTACCTATTCCATAAAAAGTAAGTATATTTGGATGGATGGCCATGTGCGGACCAACGGAAGATTATGAAAATTTGAATTACGTGAACCTATGGTGAGAGAAAGGAAAACAGAGGACAGCAATTTCTTCCGAAAGAAAATGCGTTTGGAATCACATCGTCACTTTAACTTACTTCCTATTGATTCAAACCTAATAGGAAAAGAGGCTGAGAAATGTCTTTAGTTGGGCTGGCCAGGTTATCAGGATGGATTTCAAGGTGTTTAAAGGGAAGAAAAAAGACAAGGGTTCCTGGGAAAAAAATGTCTTGCCCCAGGTGAGGACTACTGAAACAATAGATTTATGAGGTATTTTGAATCATGAATTAGTAAACTCTGTAATAAACATTGATGTCAAAAGGCACCCATGAACCAATGAATGAAACCAAGAGGTTGGTGGGCTAGTGTTGGGGACATTTGTTTTGAGGTTCTTCCCTAAGACACTTTCCTAAAGCCACCAAAATTTCCTGGAGGAGGATCATTTCCTCCCCATGGGACTGTTACCAAGTACCATTTTTTCCCCCGGCCCAAGGTGCTAGCGAGAGAGAGACCCGTTTTAATTTAGGTCTCCCGAAAGTAAATCATAAAACATTGGGAGCAAACATTTTTGTGGGGAGGTGATCCCGAGAAGCAATGTGAAGAAGAGGAAGCGTGAGAGGAAAGGAGGAGAGTGTGGGTTAACAACTACGTGATTGCTGTGGACAACTGAGACACCACATGCCTCTGAGAGACTGTGTGGAACACTCCTCAGTTCATTTCCCCAAGGGGAGTGAAAGCTGGAGCATTTATACATCAGCTCCTGTCCCTCATTGGTTGAGGCTATCTCTTGGGGAGTGGAGTCTGCAGCACTTCTGGCCTGCCCTACCTTAGGCCAATCATGTCCCCAAGGACAGAGAGTACCCTCAGGCAGTAAAAGGTGGGAAGTCCAGAGCATGAAAGGGAATTGTCTTCAGGTGACCTCCAAAGAAACATGATTGGTGCAGAGTTGGCATCTGTTCCACAACCAAGTTCAGCCCAGTGAATGCTCAACTCCCAGAAAACTTAAAAGTCAGCAGAGTTACACAGAGACTGAAAAACTGGAGGTCCCTACTGCCCTGACCAGACCACCCCTAATAGCAGACCCCCCTTAGATAGCCCCTTTCCTGGTCTTCTAGAGATGCCTGTTTCTAGTCCATTTCCAGATCGGGTTCTCCAGGTTCTGGCCATTTCTGGAAGCTTCCAATATCCTTCCAAAACTTCTAATGAACTTTCAGTAAAGTGTTCCAGTGTTGATTTCTGTTGTTTGTAACCAGAAAACATAACTGGGACACCTGGAGACACCATAGGCCCGGATACCTGATAGGTCTGTAGATAGATCCCTTTCACTGATCTCAGTCTTTAAAGTATATGTCATCTCTTTGCACTTCGGTTTCCTCATCCTTAAAACGAAATGATTGAAATAGATTATTTCCAAGTTTCCACTCAATGATAAGATTGTATGATTCTCTTTAAGCCAAATTGATGGTCAAACAAGAGAAACCCATAAAATTCATTGCTATAGCCTGACTTTCAAACTTACTCTGTGTCAGTGTTACAGTCACCTATAAATAGTAATGGGCTCTGGGATCATTGTAGCTTGACTCTGTCCTAAAGCCAGAAAGATGACAGCAAAGGCCAGCTCCCAGGTTTTACCCTTACCCTACTGAGAAACTGACCAAAGACTGCTTCATGGAGAAAGAAAATTTTTAAAAAAGCATTCTGCTTTTGTGCAAAGGGATTCTGAGCAAATAAGGCCGGGCTGCCCACAGAATTCCTATTAGGTTGACTTCCCAGTGCATATATAATTGGATTTCTCTTTCTCTCTTCCATCACCACTACTACTTCTGGAAGGAGGCGAGTCTGAGGCATGGAGAGAGTCATACACATAGCCCATTGTTCTGCTACCTGGGTTCTGTGAACAAATGCCCAAGTTGGAAAAAAGGATGGGGCTGCAGTCAGTTACCATTTCCCAGCTAACGATAGAGTTAACAAACGTAGTGAAATTTCAGAAAAGGAGAAGATTCAGGACTCTTACTCTCTATGAAGTTATGATGATTTCCCAAGGCATCCAGGGTGGAGCAGAGATGCCGCTAATAAAATGCATGGTATGGATTGAACAGCATGAAGAAAGCAACTGACTGCAGCTGTCTGTGCAATTTGGCAGCCACGGCTCTTCAGACAAATCTAAACAAATCACCATCCAGGCTTCCTGATGCCTCCAGGAAAGTCCTGTAATGACTATTCTGCACTGGCCTCCTAGGTGGGGGTGAGGAAAATGTGCAGATTCCGCAACTTCAGGGCTTTCCTAGGGCTTCTGCTCAATGTAGCAGCTGCCACCCTTGCACAGATTTGGCTGTTTTCTGTAAAATTCAACTTTTCATTAACTAATCATATGTTTGCAGCCCTTCCTACTGTGCCCACAGCTAGCATTCTCCCCATAGCCCAGCCTTATGGAAACCCAGCACCCAACAGGTGTCCCCAGCTGAGAGAAGGTGAAATTTGCCCTCTCCCCACCTAGCCATGCCTTTCAAACTTCATTTCCAAGGCTTAAGTGGATCCATGCACTTGGCTGTCACCTGGGGGGAAACCCTGGGTCCCGGCCACTGCCTTCCCCCCATCTCTCCTGTAGCTACCAGGATGGCTGCAGCTCTGCTTGGCAGCCAGTCATCCAGTTAGACACATTTCACTGGAGGAAAGAGATGGGTCTGCCCTTGCCAGTCTAGAACATGATGTAGAATGGGTAGGCGGGAAAGAAATCCTGCCCATTGAAGTCCCCTCCCCTCAAAAAGAAGTTTTAAAAAAGTTGCTCTTTTTACGTCAGCAGCACTTCTGTGAAGCAGCCCTGAAAAAGCAGTGACCAAAAAAGTCCAACCAGCCACCGAAGACAGCTGAGTCCTCGCAGAGAAAGCTATGGCCCTGTCAGGATGCCATGGCTAAGGGACACTGAGGAGAAGAGGAGGACAGATCATGTCCCTCACAGCCAGCACAGTGTGAAGTTGTCCCTCCACACGGCACACTTGGGGAAGGGCAATGAGAGGGGTCTGACTGCAGCCAAAGCAGCTTAGGTGGCCTAAACAGCAGGACAGGAGGGTCCCTCCAGGAAGTCAGCTCCCCCATGGGGAAAAATAGGGAGGCAGAGGGAGGCAGATGAGGGAGGGAAGGAGAAAGACGGGGAGAAAGAGAAAAAGAGAGAGGGACAGAGAGAGACAGACAGAGAGAATAGCGCATCTCATAGGGTGATTATAAGTCAACATAATCACAGAAGAAACACCTGAGTACCTAGTTTGTTGCCATGTACACAGCAGGTGCTCAATAAAAACTTGCTGGTGATGAAGTTAAATGTGACTTCCTAAGCAAAGCCGCTTTACTGTAAGTGAGATAAATATCCGTTGAATTGAATTGAATTGAAACAGGCAGGAGTTAGTGGTGTAATTTGAGGAGCAACGGAAAAATGGTCCCCTGCCCCAGATCTCTCCTGCTAGAGATGCCAGAGTGCTGGAAATTTCCAGATTCCTCTTTTGGTTAATGGAGCAATAAAAATCTTGTTAAAAAGCAAACATTATCTGAGAGAGATAACCCAGGAAGCAATACGATCTATCATTCATCCAGGATGGAAGTTGAATCCAGCTCAAGAGCCAGCACTGGTAGATTCACGGGAGCTGCCTGGCATCCTGTCCTGAGAAGACCCTGAGGCCACAGCTGCTCAGCAGAAAGCAGTACTGTAGCGCATCCCTGAGATCTGCAGGGATGCGGAAAGGGGTTCGGTATGAGGGGTGCCATGTCTCTGCCTCTTAGCCCCCACCAAAGAGCAAGCCCCTGAGGGGATGTAAGCTGGGAGTGGACATTCACAAGTTAGGAAAGGTCCACAGCATGAGGATTTTGCTTGAAAAGGAGGCCAGGGCACGGATGGGCAGTATGAGCCATGTGAGTTTGGGGGTAGGAGGCTGAGGAAAGCTTATCTACCTGAAATCTAACTTCACTCGCTTCAGTCTTGCCTTGAGCGAGCACTTACTACGGACTCTCCTGTTTAGAGGATGAGCACAGCTTTCACTTTCCTGTCGCATGAGTGTGTCTGGCCATTGTCGAACTTTCCCATCAAGTTCCGCCAACAGCAGAAGAGAATGAATGGGTCACTCTCTGGGCACCCAGAAACAGTGCCAACAGCCTGCCCAGAGCAAGATATGTCTTCGAAGTCTCCATTTTAACTTAAGAATTCGTGTAAAGTCCACATTCTATCATACGGTATTTGCTTTCATGCAGAAATATTTAAATTAGTTATCAATCCTATTAGAGTAATGCTCTCTGCTCTAACAGAGCAAGGCCAAACCCTTGGTGATTTAACACTTTAGAAATGTATTTTTCACTTATCTGAAGTCCATGGGGATGTGGCTGGTGCGTGGACAGCCTGCCCCTTGGTCTTGTGAGTCTACTTTCCTCAGGCCCTCTGAGCTGTCTCTATTCAACTGTCAGATGGAGAAAGAGACCGCGTCTTAATTGCTTGAGCCCCAAATTAGCAGCCATTCTCCCCACATTCCATGAGCAAGAATTGATCACATGGTCCCACTTAAATGCAAGAAGAGCTGGAAATATAGTCCCTAATTACCCAGCAACAATTCTGGGTAACTAGTAAGTCTGACCTCATTAGTTAATGGCTTAACTTCTCCATCTTCCCAAATTGGGGAGAAAAGTTAATCTTCCAGAAAGATGTACCGAGTTTCATCCCATATCTTTCTTCATTCCAAGCATTTTGTCACATATTCCCAGAAGGGTATGTACGCCCATTTAAGAAACACATAAGTAGTCCATTTTGAATAAAATTTCATTTCCATGTGTAGCTTCAATGAAAACCAATTTGAATGGACTACCCTATTTTACCTCCTCTTCTCTCTGCTCCCTCTTTCTCTTCCTCTCAATCCAGTTAGGTGCCATCAGGATTTTGAAAGTGGGCCCAAAGCCATATTGAATATTACCAGGAAATGGCTGGTTGGCTGTCTACCAAGAGGCCTTGCAAAGTGGCATTATCTTAATGAATTTTTCACAATCCAAGGTCTGGCCAGAAGACTTACAGGTCCAAAAATCCAATCTCGTTAGTGGTCCAGGATTTGTCTGACTTGGGGGTGGGAGGCTGACTTTCGTGAACTAAACTCACAAAACACCAAAACTCCTCACCAAAATATCATACCTCTATTGACAAGCGGATGTGCAGCTGTCAGAAAGATCACGTATTCACTCTTCTCCCCGGCACTTTTTTCTCCCTGAAGAAAATCTACCCAGGAAATAAATTATAATCAGAAAGCTCCCTGGTGAGTCTGGAATCAGAGCAAGGGAAGTTTAGTTAGATGACTTGAAAGCTTAATGGCATCAGGCGGCTGGGGCCTGATGAAGCCATCCAGTGGAACATTTCTGCTAGCTTTTCAAGGCTGCCTCTGGTCTGTCCTCTGAGTTCTATGCTCACCAACTCCCTCCCTGATTAACACATTATTTCTTTGACACATCCGTACCATCAATAGGGTTCCTGCCACGTCTACCCTCTGCCTTCTTCTGACATGGTAAACACAATTTCTCTAAGGTGCATTCGTGTGTGGCTGGCTTCATCCGCTGTGTTAATTTTATAATCTAGCTCTCAGAGCTTGGAAGAGGAAAAAAGGGGGAAGGGCGGGGAGTTCACTCATCACACCTACACCGGCTGATGTTTTCCTAAAATGGAATTGAAGGACTGATTTGGAACGTGGAGAAATTGGATATTTGTAGATCGCTGGCTGGAAACAAAATGCTTCTCTCCTCGTTTGCAGAGATTGAGGCAGACGCAGCAAGATGCTTGCAGGCGTCGTAGTCAAGGTTGTAACCCAGAGCCGTTGGCAGGAAATACACACTGAAAGACAAATCGCAATCAAAGTCTAGAAAGGTTGCCAAGTTCAGTGCAGGGAAGGGTATTGAGTTCCAGTTGCACTGAGAGAACTAGACTATGGTTAAGATCAGGTAAAGATCACAAGCCACGGTGCAAGAAACCAGCCTGGAAACAAAATGGCAAGGAGGGTTCAAGTGAAATAGAACAATTTGGAAGCCTGAAAACAACGGCACGCCTAGAGGCACCTTCTTATTGCGGATTGGCCCGTTTAATGCACAAGACTGAGCCAGGCCATCTGGAAAAGGAATCTTCTTTAACGGAATTTACAGCATCCACAGGCAATCTCATAGGGTGAGGAAGAAAGGGACTCGAGCATGGAGAACTATGAAGGAGAGTCCACAGCCAGGCTGCCCTCACATCTAACCAGAATATACGAAAGAAACCTGCTTTCTAGTTTCAGCTCTGACAATAATTGGAAGCTTGACTTCTGCAACTCACTGTACCTCTCTGAACATTTCTACAACTCAGCTTACCTCCTCTGTTAAATGTGCCTGCAAAGATAACGCACTCCCCTAACCACACATCTATTAATATCCTGTGCTGAAAAAATCACTTGCTGGAAAAAAAAAAAAAAAAGGTGTTTTTTTTTTAACTTTTTAACTTATAGCATGCATACATAAAAGTGTGCAAAACAGCCCTGTACCCAGCCCCCATATTAAGGTATGGGACATTTATCAGCATCTCAAAGCTTCCCTATGTCCCTTCCCTGTCACTGCCTACCCCCCAAAGCCACCACCATCCTAAGCTTTATGTAAATTGAATCATAAGGTATGTACTCTTCTGTGCCTGGCTTTTTTCATTCAGTTATTTGTGAGACTCACCCATACTGTTGCATGTAACTAAGACTGATTATTTTCTTATCACTGGCAGTATTCCACTCTATGAACATACCACAGTATATTTATCCATCTTATTATCCACGGATTTTGAGTTGTTTTCTATGAAGAGTGTTACTACAAAAATTCTTATACATCTCCTTGGGTGCCCATTTGTAAGCATTTCTATTATTGCTATTGTAACCAATTATCACAAACTTCAAACAACGTGTGTTCGCTCACAGTTCCTGTGGGTCAGGCGTCTGAACACAGCCTAGCTGGGGCCTCGTTTTCGGGGTCTCTCACAGGCTGCCATTAAGGTGCCAGCCAGGGCTGGGGTCTCACCTGAAGTCTCAAACTCCCATTGTGGTTGGCAGAATTCAGTTTCTGGAAGGCTGTGGGGCTGAGGAACAGTTCTTAGCTGGCTGTTGGCCGAAGCCCACATTTAATTCTTTGCCACATAGGCGTCTCCGACATCAAAGCATGCAAGCCAACAAGGCAAGAGAGAGTCTACTAGCAAGACAGATGTTACAATTTAATGTAATGCAATCGTGGAAGTCATATACCATCACAATTGTATTCTACTGATTAGAAGACAGTCACAGGGCTCATCCACTCTCAAGAAGAGGCGACGACCATGAATTCCAGGAGGTGAGGAGTCATTGGGGGCCATCTGAGTATCTGCCTACCACAGTTTCTGTGGGGATTATAACTGGGAATGGATTGTCTGGCCACAGGTCCAGCTGTAGTTACAGAAATCCACTAGTTTTCCAACGTGATTATATCAATTGGCACCCGGCATTTACTCCACATCTGGAATTGGTTTCTACCCAGGTTTTCTTCTGGTTTGAGTTATTAAATTGCTCCTGACCAAAGGGAAAAAATGGCTTTGTGCACCACGAGAGGTGGTACGTTTAGGTGTGTGTGTGTCTTACACCCTGACTGAATTGACGGGCAGAATTTGGAAGCCCCTGCCTCGGACCTACTCGTCCCTTTTCTCTGCTGTCCTCAGAGGTGACAAATCCCAGTAAATGTAAAGTCAAAGAAGGTGCCAACTCCAGCAGCACCTTTAGCGTTAGTGGTCAACAAGCCATGCGATGAAGGATCTAGAGAAAGTGCCACCAACTCATAATCCCCTGTTAAGCAGTCATCCTTCATCAAGCCTGGGATGAGCCACTAGGACTGACTCGAATTGAGTCCTGAGCTGTCAGCTAATCCTAAACGGCATTGATTCCCAGTAGCATAAAAGTTTCTCGTTGTCATTCCTTTCTTCCACGGTAATTCATACTGTGGACATTCGATAACTGATTGGAATACAGCAGAAGTAACAACATTTCTGGGCATCTGCCCCCAAGAAGTGCTTTCTAGATTTCTCTATTGCAAATGGAACACAGGACCAGATGTATAAGAATTTGGGGGAGAAGTACAATGAGCCAAGAGCATTTTTAGGATTCTTATGAGTATAATTAATCTTTCTACCCATACCTATCTAGCAGGGTTAACTCCTAAAAGCCAGTAAGGAGTGGTAGTAATAACAGTACTGGGGTAGTAATATGAGCGAGCTGCCTAAATGTGAGAAACTTCAAAATGTTTCCACAGAAGTTCTCGAGGGACAATCGACTTGAGTAGGTTCTGCCTAAGATACCCTCCTGTGGACACCTGTGAAATGTTGAAGCTAATTGGGGATTCCGAGGCTGATTGTCGAGGAGTTTGGGGGTTCTGCTCTTCCTCTGCTGAATGCCATCTTCTTTTCTATTACTCCCTTTTCATTGGGGCTGTTAGCGTATCGGATGTAAAGAGTATTAAATGGAAGCGTGCTTTCGTGTGGGAGTCATTACAGTGAACACCTGTTCACTGTTGAGTTTAATTGGACTACAGCTGGTACTGATTGTGTGTGAAGGGGGGCTGCTCCTCTCGCCCGCGGAGGAGTTCACTGTCAGCGGTAACAGCGGGGAAGTCAATGCCGTGACGTTCAGCTCGCACATTGCTCAGTCAAGTACTCCACGTCCTGTAGGGCTAGTTGCCTCCAAGGTGCACAACAGTAAAGTTAGTCAGGCGAGAAGATAAAAAGCTGCCTATATCTTTGGTCTACTTTATTAAATGAGCTCAGTTCCACACGTGGAAGTTCGGGAAAATATGGAGGAGATGATTGACAGAAACTTAGCCTAATTATTTACAAAGGAAACAAAGAAAGGGCAAGTTTGCGCAAAGTGATATTTTTAGCAATATTAGCTGTTCACCTCTGTCCAGGCATTGAACACACATATAAATAGGAAACCAGTAATGTAGCTTGGGTGTTAGCAGATAGTGTCAAATTAGGATTACATTCTCGATTGAAGAACAGAAAAAGACAATGTCTGTAGACTTTAATAATTATAACAATAAAAAGCTCACGTTGTTGACTTAAAAAGAACAGACTCTGACTTGCATATTCCAGTAGTTTGGACGTAATTCACGTTACTTATTCATTTAATATCAAAATGCATTAAAACAAGAAAACATTGAACCTGTAAAGGCCCTTGCTTCATATCGATATTAATATTATTAACTTCCACGATTCTGAGGATGAGCCTCGTGTCTTAGAAATGACAATCCTCTCTTAGAAATGATAAAACATCCACGCTGAAGCAAATCTGCTGATACTTGGTTTTGGCTATTCACCTGGGCTCCTCTCTCTTTTCGGAGAGCAACAGGTATTGGGGGCCATGACCCACCTTTGGGGGAGGTGAAACAGAACTGCTCTTGAGAGTAATGACTCAGATGACTAGTTGTACCTAAAAACTATTCCAGGACTCAACTTTTTGTGGTTTCAATATTTGCACAAGCCCTTTGTCCGTAGCGTAAGAGCCCACTTGACTCTTTTCCCTTGCAGAGACTGAGTCCATATCACCACCCTCAGCCCAGGAGGGAAAATGAGGCTGAGAGTGTCCCTAGGGCCAAGTGCAGGGCAAGACATAAAATATGAACATCTCCTACCTCGAGTTCAACAGCCCTTCCACAACCACAGAAGCCTTGGTCTTAGCAATTCAGCTGCCCCCTGAACTGAACTGGGACTCATCCAATCGGAATCCTTCTCCCCCGTGCCATGTTCTAGCTGTGTGATCTCGGGTTAGTCACTGCACCCCCGTGGGTAGGATCAAATGAAAAACTTTGCGAAAATCCTTTGTCAACTGTGAAAAGCCTTACAAATATAAAGACGTTTATGACTCAAGGGGCAGTTTTTCAGTCCAACTGAAAACAGATTTTTCTGCGTGAGAAACTGTGTTCTTGTGACAGGCAACAGTGAGAGATTTAAGGGCGGGAAGTGTTTGCTCAGCTCTCGGTTCTCTTTTTGATTGCGTACGACTAATGATTCCTTTCAAGCGGACACTAAATACAGCATCGCTGCTGATCAATAGGTGTTCTTGCCCAACCGTTTGTTTTCGTTCTCTACTTTTCAACCAAATATTACAGTTGTGCTCTTTGAGGAAACACACACACACACACACACACACACACACACATCCTCTATTTCCCAGCGCAGATGGGAAGCAGTTTGAGTTCATATAAATGAGGTCACAGACACTTCCTTGTAGGCTCATGCGGTCTGTCTATAACTATGCTAATCCTCACCACCACCCCCATGTAGCTAGAAAACGAGAGTTGCCCTTGGTCAGATGATGCGAGCAGATCACAGTATTCAATAGAAAGGCCCTGGAGAATTGTCCTCCTGGAGACCTAGCACCTTCACTTCCATGCTCGCCCAGAAGTCATTTGTATCCTAAGACTGGCTGATGCTGGGTCAACTATTTTGCCCTTACATGATCGGCATCGTGGGGTCAGGCCAGAAAAGATAACTGATGTTCATTTTCCTGAATTAAGAAATAGGGCCACACATGGAGTATTTCTAAACTGGAACTCAAAACTATATCACATGCAGGACTCAGGCTTTAATAAAAACAAATGCTGGACTGACTGCTGCTCTAAGCTTAAAGTCAGAATCCTGGCTTGATATGTGGGTCATACAAAGGGGAAGTTGGTATCTATCAAGAGCAATGCAGCAGGGCCCCACCTGCTTTGGGTTTAGGGGTACCAGCCACCACCACCTCAAAGACATGTTCTAAATAGGAAAATAAACAAAAGTTGAACCTGCCACTGGGCCCAGCGCCATCACACAATGGCATTACCACCCCCTCCCCAAAATACCTAAAGAATCTGGGACTTGTACATCTGATCGATTCAGGAGCCATGGAAAAGAGACCCAAGGTGTGCCCTATCGAAAACTCCGAGTCTCCAGGCTGGTAGATCATTTAGGGGTCAGCCTTATCCACAGAAAGCGAAGCACACCTCAGTTTTGGCCTCTGGCTGTGACGAGCCTGGGGGAATTCCTGGGGCCACATGCTTGACACTCGTGGGTTTATGTTCCTCCGAACAAGAGCTACACTTGCAATTTATTCCTCCTCTGCTACTTGGTGGCGTACCCAAGCCACTCCCACACAGCTGGTTCAAGCCCTTTTTCCCCAGATCACACGGTGAAGCCTGGACATTTCTCTAACTTGGCAGAGCTGCCCGATCTTTCTCAACTTGTGATGCCTCTCTCTCCATCCCAACCAGTGTAGCAGTCCTGCTGGATGGCGGGCTTGTCACTCTGCGCACCTGGTCAGATTGTACCCCGAGAATAGGTGTGTACTCATGCCTCACACAGCTCCCTCCCTGGGCAGAGCCACATGTTCCCCTCCCCCGCACTGCTTGGCTTCCCTCAAATAATTTGAAACAGTGATCTCGACACCAGAAAATGTTCTAATCTTGTTCTGTGGCCCAGGCTGCCCCACCCTTGGGAGGGACCTACACAGCTGCAGCAAAAAATCATCCACTGAGTTAGCTCATTATTTATAGCCTGCCCTGGGCTCGGTGGCTTTGTCTATGTCCTGCATCTAAGTCCTGCAGGAGGCAACATTCTGACAAGAAGACCTACACAGTCCTGTCGTCTTCCTGCTCCAGCGGATCCATCATGCCAGTCTCCCACACCTTATGTTTCCTTCCGAGCAGAAGGGAACTTGTACTCATTCCATTAGATCAAGGGAGCTCACATTGCAACACGCATCAGGGAATTTACTGGAAATGAAGATTCCTGAACTGTTGAATCTACAGATTCTGATTCAGTAGTCTGGGGTGAGTCTCAGGAATCTGCATTTTTAATAAATAGCCACCCTGGGTGATCCCAGCATGGTGATCTAGGACCATATCTTGAGAAATCACCTCAGGAACAGAACGTGTCACAATGCCAAAGACCAGGGCCTGTGTCTTGTTTGCCACCACTTCCCCAGCTTCGGACGCATTGCTTGCACACAGTGGACACTCAGCAAATGCCTGTATTGGATGAATGATTGAAAGATGGCAGCAAGAGAGGTACCCGTTTCCCCAAGAACAGTGAGCACTGGGCCCATTATTCTGAAATAATCTAAGAGCAACAACAGAGTTTATAGCCGTTAACTTGGTAATTTGGGGGTGGAGGAATATACTTAAAAAGTATGATGGAAAAGATTTGAAAAATTGTTATTTACATGAAAGGAATATTTGAGCTTTCACAGACATCATGCAATAGAAAGATGGCTTGGTTGCCTGTGATGTTTTCTCATGAAAGAGTCCTACCTGGGCACAAAAATGTAAATGCGTGGGCCAGGTGTACACGAAACGATTCAAAACGAATGAAGCAGAATCCCACACAGCCTGTTCCTACAGAGCAAGCGTGGGCACGGACCAAGCTCCGACGTGCCCGTGGAGGGTTGCGAGTGGTTAGCAGTTAATGTTCATTTGCTTCTTTTTATGTACAAAACAGCTCAAATTCACATGAACTAAATAAAAACAAATGAGGCTGCTGCCACGTGGCTGGCCTAGAGCTCCTGGTAAGCATCTGAACAAAACGATGGCAAGAGGCAGAAAGCTGGGCGCAGAGTAAAAACATCTGAGACATGCATTAGTTTTGACAGACAGAGGAAATCACTCCCAGATCCCTAGATATGGCCGTCTCCAGGTTCCTCCCTTACGCTCCCTACATGAGCTCTAGGCTGGGTTGGGGTCCCCATACTCCCCTCCTGTCCTGGATCATCTCTGCAATCCAGGGGCCCCTTGGCCAAGTCTCAAGGGAACAACACATGGCCTCTGTCCTCAAGAGGAGCTGCTGTGCTTAGTTCTTCCCAGCATGGCGCTTCCCAGGGCCCCATAGACATAAAACTAGAGGCACGATGCCGGCCGTAAAGGAACCAAGGAGGATTGTATTCACAGGGACACGCCCTCAAGTGACCAGTTACACCCTCCATCCCTCAGACAGTTCTGTCTCCCAACACCTCCATTTTGGCAGTTCTTCCCCAAAGGTATGTGGGCTAAACAGGGTGATGTTACCAGAAGTAATGGCTGCGTTGCAGCTGCCCCCAGAGAAAGGCCAGCCAAAAAGGTACATTCATGGGAGCAAAGCTAGAAAAGCAAAGAGAAAGTGGTTTCTAAAAGACCAAGCAGCCGGATCAGACCAAACAGCATTAGCAGTAGCATCGTAAAGACAGAGCCAAAGAAACATCATATTTAAGCACCTTGGCTTTGGCGCTAAAGCCTTAGAAAACAAAAACAAAATATAACAACGTCTCAAAGCCAACCGTCTGCCAACAGCACTAGGATAGTCAGCCTGAGAATAAAGTACCAGGCTTTCTCTTTCAAAATAAGGACAGGATTTAATGTTCTTAATGTTATCCCACAGATGCCTCAATGATTCCTTTTAACCTGTCCTGGAGCAGGGCAGTGAGGCAGCGCACGTTGCTGGACACAGGGATTTGGCAGGTAGAAGCGCAGACCATTGCAGGAGCTGGGAGGACGAGGGCAGGGACACTCACCCTGGGCCATGGGCCTCAGCTTTACCTCCCCTTAGGAGGAAACGTGCAGGGTTGTTTTGGGAGTAGAGACTCCAGACATTCTTTAATGGAAGGGCTGTCCTGCCCAACAAAATCGCACCCAAATTTTGAATGCCCCACCAGAAAAACCTGTAAGAGAAAAATCTATTTATCCTTTATCTGAGCCTAGATCCTAATTTGGATTTACATATAAGCACCAAGACTCTTTTTTGGCCTGGTTTTAATAGTCACTGAATTCTGAAAAAGCACTTAAAGTGCGAACCTAGGGAAATTGTACTCTTTTGTTTTTTACTGAGGTCAAATTCACATAGCATAAATTAACCATTAGGATGTATATAATTCAATGTGCTAAAGGCACAAAAGTACAATCACACTGTTGGGCAACCAGCACCCCTATCTTAATCTGAAACATTTCATCAGAGTAAAAGAGAACTCCATACCCATTAAGCAGTCACTTTCTACTCCCCGCCCATACACCCACGTCCAGCCCTTAGCAACCACCAATCTGCTTTCCGTCTCTATGAATTTTCTGTTCTGGATGTTTGTCTCATATAAGTGGAATCATTCAATATGCATGTAACCTTCTGTGTCTGGTTTCCTTCACTTAGGATAATGTTTTCAAGATTCACCGTGTTGTACCGTGCATCAGTACTTCATTCCTTTTTGCAGTTGAATAGTATTCCGTCGTATGGAAATTCCACATTTCGTTTATCCATTGATGGACATTCGGCTTCTGTCCACTCTTTGTCTATTGTAAACCGTGCTGCTATGAACATTTGCATACAGATATTTATTTGAGGACCTGTTTTCAATTCTTTTGGGCATATACCTAGGAGTGGGATTGCTGGTTCATACGGTAATTCTATGTTTAGCTTTTCGAGAAATCTGTGCTCTGTTTTATATGAAACTCTCACAAAAGCTGCTCATTGTTTTAGAAAGTCGCCCTGCTCATGACCTTGCCTAGATCAGTCTACATTTGTGGATGTTGTATTCATGACGATTGACATGTAGGTGCCATCATCTGACTGTGATAGTTATTATATCCAAGAATTTACATATAGGAAAATATGATTTTATTGTTAGATTATTTTTCTTTTATATTACAAGGTCATTATATTATTTTTAAATAATTTATGTAGGTATTATCTATACGGTTGAGAATAAGGAGCACTATAAGCATTCATTATAAGTATTTTTTGAAGGAAAAGTTGAGCCTGGTAGAGTTGAGAATCACTAGGAAAGCGTCATCGTCTGTTGAGCTGTTGTGACAGAATATCATAGACTAGGTGACTTATAAACAACAGAAATTCATTTCTCACAATTCGGGGTGCTGGGAAATCCAAGATAGAGACACCAGCAGATTCGGTGTCCAGCGAGGCCCCACTTCTGGTTCATAGACAGCTGTCTTTCCTCTGAGTCCTCTCGCAGCAGAGGGCAGAGGGAGCTCCCTGGGCTCTCTTTTATAAGAACACTAATCCCATTCATGAGGGCTCCACCTTCAGGACCTAATCACCTCCCAAAGGCTTCACCTCCAAATACCATGACATTGGGGGTTAGGTTTCAACATATGAATTTTAGGAGAACACACACACATTCAGTCTGTTGCACAAAGGGTGTTGAACTGCATGCCAGCACTTTGCGTCTATAGAAACAAGATGACACTGATCCTGGAAGTGCTGGCCAGGCCAGAGTATTTGCATGTTCTGTCTAACAAAGCCCTGTGGTTTCTATAACTACAGCTCAAAAGTTATAGGCGTGGTGGCCTCAGGCTGAGGGTATTGGACAATACAGAATGAAACATAACGTTGTTTCTGCTCCGACAGGGGAAGGGGTGGAGGAGGGGATATTTACAGGGTGCCTCTTCCTAGAAGTCATTCTCTTCCACCAAAGCCTGGATAATAACCCTCTCACTAGCACACGATATTGAGAGAGAAGCTAATCACAAATAATAAAGCCGCAGAGAATTTTGAGGGGGTCAGCCTCCTTAAATTTTAGTTGCAGATCTACACAGCAGTAAATCAGAAACGAGGAAAGATGGAGCTGTATAAGAGTTGATAAAAACACTATACTTAAAATACCGTCCTACTCACTAAATTCATGAAAGCGGTTGCCTTTGGGATGTGGGGGAGGAAAATTTGATCAAAGATACTTCAACTTTCTCTGTAATGTTTTCTTTCTTTTATTTAAAAAAATTCTTCCAGAAAATAGATAAGCATGTCGATATTTGTAAATTCTGGGAAGAAGAAATATGGATGTTGGTTATACATTCTTTGTAAACTTCTGTATTTTTTCCTTCGAAATCAAATATATATATATATATAGTCTTAGGGCAATTCTAGGTAGAAACTAAGCGTTCTCAGTAGTTTGTATAAAAATGTTCTCTAACTAGCCCAAACTAATGAGGATAACAGAAAAGTGAACAACACAGGAACAGGATATTGGAAGAAGAGGAGAACTAGAGTGGATGAGAGGCATTTCCCATGACTGTGTCTGCAGTTTGGAGAAAGATTTTAACAGTTCATCCTTCTTACAGAATAATGGGCTTTAACGCCAGAGCCACATGCAACAGTAATTTTGTTTGTTGTGTTTATAGGCATTTAAATTATTGTTTTGTATTCTGTATCTAGATGTATTGGTCATCTCAATTAATCTTTTATGTTCTCTGATGGCATCCTGAGCCAAAAGAACTTTGCCAGCCATTGCTTAAGATAAATCTTGAGGCCAAGTGGGACTCCACTGACATTTTCAGCTAAGAGCCAGATGCCCAAGAGAGTCAATCAATACGACGCATGTGGTGGATTAAAAATGACCAAAAATTCTTTGTTTCTTCTCCCATCAAAAACGTGGAGTGTATTTCCCATCCCCTGGAGCCTGAGCTGGCTATGACGTGCTTGACCAATAGAATTCAGAGGCAGTGATGTTCTAGAACTTCTAGGACATTGTTCCATAGTGTAGCGGTTAGCACGTCTGCTTTACACTCGGAAGATCCTGGGTTCACACCCCAATGAAGCCATGGTCCATGGTCTATGGCCATTCCACCCTGAACAAGCCCAAGCTAAGCAGGGTCAGGTCTGTTAGTTCTTGGATGGGAGACCACCTAGGAAGACCAGATACTGTAGGCATAAATAATAAACAAACAAACAAATAAACAAACTTCTAAGGCTAAGTCATAGAAACTTGTAGTCTCCCCTAGGACTCTTAGAACACTCAATCCAGGAGAAGCCAACAACCATGTAAGTCTCCTCTGAGACTGTCATCCTGTGACGCAGCCCAGCTAAATGAGCAAAGATGCCATGTGGAGAGAGAACAACGACCAACCAGCCCAAGCTGCTCCAACCACTCCAACCCAGGCACCAGGTACAGAAGTGAAAAAAAAACCATCTTCGACATTTCAACCCCTGCATATGTGACACGGAGAAAAACTGAGACACCCAACTGACAGCTGAAATCACAGCCTCAGACATATGGCCTCAGTTAAACTGTTCCAACTATCTCTGTCCTTTTGAGCCATGCAGTTATCATGGAACAGGACAGTGTTCTACTGAGCCCCGTCGAATTCTCGACCCACAAAATCCGGAGCATGATAAATGTTGTTTAACGCCACTACGATTTAGTGTCATTTGTTCTTCAGAAATTGATAACCAGAACAATGCCCTAGTCAAACGGTGCCTTAAGATTTGATGGCTGACTCAATGGGCAGGAATTCATACGTACTCTAATTATCCAACCCAGCTCCAACGCAAAAATAGATGTTTTCTGGACTTGCAGACAATTACATGCTTCCACACTTTATTTGTATATTATCTTATTGTTTTTACTTTATTTATATATCCATGGAAAAGGACAAGGTTTGTTCCAAAGACAGGTGTTCCTTGAGGGTGGGAGGAGGGCAGGAAAACTCCATGGTTTAAAACCCAAAAAAAAGGTAAAAAATGCTGGTAAATCAAAATCAAATAGGTGTCACTTCTGCAAGACTTTTCAAAGCTATTAGTATATAAATGTGCATTGTGAATTGCCAAGAGGAAACGGAAAATGAAGCATCTCCTCAAATCTATTAGATCATGAAAAAGGTTTTTTGGTTCCATGTACCATCTTGCAGGATTAGTGTTTCACTGAACTACACACCTTAGACAGAACGTCTGAGCCGCCATCCACATCGGTGTCGCAGTCTTGGTTTACGACTCTTCAGTGGGCAGATATATGCGGTTTGTTCGGCAAGTACAGCACACAGTAGCACGCTTTGGGAGCTGTACGTATAACACGAACCCTTTGGAAAGAAACCAAAAGACAAAGCAGAGACGACATTCAGTGGGTGCACACGGGCAAGGCTGTACCCACATTACACCCGCATCTCTTCTGATTGGCCAGTGCAATTGTCATACTGATGGCTAAACATTTTTACCAACACCCGTGGGACTATAAAGATTGGGAAGGAAAAAGAAGCCAACGATGGCAGAAATGATCATGCAGCCTATTCTGTCATTCGAAAAAAGAAAAAGAAAAAAATAATCATTTCGCCTTTTATTCTGGGAAGCACGTGCCTGGGAATATTCTCCAGCCTCCTCACTTGACCCCAACAGAACTGTCCCTTTTATGCCACCAAATGAGCATCACGATTAGTCATGCTCATTTCAACTGGCCAAGTGCCCAAGCAGTGCCTGAGGCTGGTCCAAGTGTTTCTTCCACCAATTGGAACTGTCAAATTCACTCATTTTTCTATGTTAGTACAGCAGTTCGATCATCTTCAAAAGAGACATTTCCTGAGGGCCAAAGCTCACATGCTCCCTAGAATTGCATCCAAGTCGAGCTCAGCTCTGGTTGGAACCGCGATTAGGAATTCCAGAGAAGCAAATGCAGCCTCTCCGCACTTGGACTCTGCTCACTTTCGATGCTTACTCCCATTTACAAGGGCCTGGCTGGCCATGTTTTCCTAGGTTCCCCACCCTGAGAACTTAGATGAAAGTGAGAAATGTTCTTGCCTTAGTCATTAACTTTATAATTTGAGGACTTTCATGTAATTTGGGATTGTTTTTTATGGTTCATACTAGTCCCATATTTTACATCCCTCCCTCTCACTGTTGTAGGACTCAGTATATTGGACTGTGATTATCCATCTACATGTTTATATGCTCCAGTGGGCTGTTGTGACTCTGGTTTACCCCAATACCTCCTGCACTTGGCAGAGTGCTACCAGTTAGCTACCTCACCCTGGGTATCCCACCTGCATTTCAGGCAGGTAGAAGAAGGAAAGATGGAAAAAAATAGTATATGTTAGCTAAGTCTACCACCCTTTTAATGGGAGCAGGGGAAGGAAACGATGTCAGTTATAAAAACCTACCAAGTAGACTATCCTTACAGCTCACTGGCCAAGACTGAGTCACTTAGCCATCCACCCCCTGAGTAAAAGAAGGGGCAAATTTTTAACCAGGCACATGGTTGCCCCAAACCAAAAAGAATTCCTTAGTAAGAAAGGTCAGAATAGATGTTGAATCAGCAACCACAGGGTCTGATGTTGACTGAAATGAAAAGACGAGGCCTGTTTTTATTCATAAAAATAAATAAAGTTTTAAAAAGATGTTTTTGGGTGTTTTTATCCACAGGTAAAGATATGACTTAATTGTATTTACTGAAGATTCTACTGAGAATCTCTCATATGGCTCTGACCAGTGGAAATATCCAATTTGGGCAGGAGAAGTGTTTCTAAATAAATCATTCAACTGTCAGAAATTGAGCACAGTCCCTCCTCATTTGGGTTCCTTCATGAATCACCAGACCACATCCCCTTCCATTTATTTGCCTGTGTTGTGTTGCAAATTAACTTTTAAAAGACATTTTTTCCCAAAAGAAAATGTCCCTCCACAGCCACCACACAGGATAATGAACTATAGCTGCTGTCATCCCAGGAGAGCTTAATGACAGTGTTCGATGTGTGTGTGGACAGCCGAGGCTTCCTTCAAAATTGTGTCTGAATGGGTTTCAAGATGTTTTGATTATTATCTGTTACAAAGAAACTCACTATTAATTGCATATTGTCATAGCTCTTAGTCCAACATAACTGTTAGCCCAACAAAGCATTCTCTCCTCAAGAGAAGGGGATGAGGACACAGCATATTCTTTTTCCATGGCTAAGTGTTTTCTCTAAGTCCCTCTCAGCTCCCTGCCTTAAGTTTTCTTGAAGAAAATCAAGGGAAGGCTCCATTCTTCTCTGTATGTGACTTCAGCTCTTTTCCACCCAAAAGTGAGGACAATTCCCCATCGTCCCAGAATCCATCAGGAAAGTGTGACCAAAGAAGCAGCATTTTTCCACAAGTTTCACAGAGTACACCAAGGACACAGAGGCCTTAGAGCTTCAAAAGATGCATGTAGCTCAGATGGTGGTGGTGGTGGCTGCTTCCTGGTATCTCCCGTACTCCCTCCCAGACCTCTGTGTGATTGGACGCTGGAGAAAATATAGTTTGAGGAAAACTGGTGGGCAAGGAGGTTAAGAAAAGGAGACACAAAAGTAGGATAGAAATGTTTCAAATTCTTAATTGGAAGGACATTAATTATTACTTAACTCTGAAAAGAGAGCAACAATATCATTATTGTGCTAGGTTCAAGAGCCTATTCTTTCTTGGACAAATTCAGGAAGTTGAACCAACTGAACCCCTAGTCCATTCCCTATACCCCGTGGATTGATCTTTTGAAAGCACAGATCCAATCACATCTTTCTTTTCTTTATTCACCTCCAAAGAATCCCATTGCTTGCTAGAGAAAGCCCATACCTCTCAGCCTGGCGTACGAGTTTTTACACAGATGGGCCCAGTTTACTCTTCCAGACTTGTCTCCTATCATCCCTCCCACAGCCACACTGAAGCCACAAAGGACTACTCGCCATTCCCAAGGTCAGTGTACTTCATACCTTCATACCTTGGTTCACACTATTTTTTCTTCTTAGAATGCATTCTCTTCCTTCTTGCCTAATAAATTCTTGTTATCCCTCAGGACTCAATATAAATGTCACCACCTCCTTTGTAATGTTTGTCTCAAGATCTCTGGCAGAATTCATCTCACTTCCTCTGGGCCCTATGCACTTTGCTCCTACTCACCTATAGTGCTCAACATATTGCATCATCATCATATTTCTATCTCCTCTGTTAGGTTGTGAGGTGATCTTCTCAGAAAGAGTTGTGTCTTATGAACTAGTATAGTTCCATCAACCAGCATAGGAAGAAGGAGAAGTAGAGTATGTTGGAAGATGGGAGGAAAAATGGACATATGGATAGCTGGATAGATGGATGGATAATTCATATTACATTAGGTATCTTGGTCTGTTAAAGAGAATCCCACAAGCCTATGAACTGAAAGAAGTCTGCAAGCAAAGAATCATTGCACTGAAACTCAGATGATCCCAGTCCAAGTAGCTTTATGTGCCACAGTGTCCCTATCTAATAAACAAGGAAGGCATTTCTTGCCCTAATGTTCTATGAATCAGTGATAGTCTAAATCATTTCCATCTATTTGAACTTCCTGCAGAAGTGAAATGTTTTAAAATTTGTTCTGCCCAATAGAGTCGCATCATTCCCATGTTACTATTGTGTACTTGTAATGTGACTAGTGCAACCAAGGAATTGAATTTGTAATTCTATTTAATTTTAATTTTATAGTGAAATAGTTACATGTGGCTAATAGCTACCGTTTTGGATCATAAAGGTATAAACCATTATGCACAAGAGTACGTTATAACTCAGTGTACTGCTACTTAATACTATCCAAGGCATCGCTATGCAGGCTCAAACTGAACAAGTTCTTCTTGTCCAGGCGATAAAGATACCTATGTTGGGTATAAAGAGTGGTGTTCTGCCCTCTGTAATTTCTCGCTGAACATAACTCCTCTGCTGACCTTGGCCTAGCGTATCATACCTACCTGGCTTGAATTCACTCAGTTAGCATTATCAAAAGATGTACCAATGAATCTCACAATATGATCTGATACATCTCCAAACCTCTTGCCCTGGTCCTCAGCGCTGTTACCCCATTAAGGGAAAGAATGATGTTTTGTCCATCACCATACCTCTCATAACATCTAGAATCATGCCTGGCCCATGCTCATTGACATTTGCTGAATTAGTTTACCAGGACTGCCTGTGGGGAAGAGCATTCCAGTAATAGACTTGAACTCTCATGAGGAACAACTTTATTCTCAAAAGCTTATCTGGCCATTTGAGGTGATCAATCATAAATCCTCACTCAACATTCAACAACAGGCAAGTCTTAAATACCTGCTATGTGTCTAATCCTAGGGCTTTGTCTATTTACTCAAGACTCAAGGTACAGAATACATAAGACAAAGTCTCTTCCTTCAAAGAATTCACAGTTCAGTAGAAACAGAAAAAAACAAAATCAATTCTAATTCTAAAAGTCATTTACTCTAATAGAAATAAATGTGAGAAGGCATACAAGAGCTTTTCATTTTTAAAAGTTTAAAAGTCTCTGTTCTTATCACAAGAAAAAAAATTATACAACTATATATATGGTAATGAATGTTAACTAGACTTATTGTGCTGATTTTACAATGTACACAAATATCGAATCATTATGTTGTACACCTGAAACTAATATAACGTCATATGACAATTATACTTCAGTAATAAAAAAAAAAATCTCTGGATCGAACATCATGGTGCACATGGGGTTACACAACCCAGACCCTCCTTCAGTGAGGGCCTTGTGGCCCCAGCACTTCTAAGTGCATTTGGCAGACAGCCTTCAAATACCAGTTCCTTCTGAGAGTCCTTAGCCAAAGATTAAACAGTGCAGAAATCTAAAGGCCCGGCCATCTTGTACCAGTTCCAGATAACTCTGAAGAACCATTTCAGGTGCAGAAATCACCAAGACTTCATCAGAGACTGTCCTTGGACATGCGTTGAAGCTTGAGTTCTCCCTCTGTACCTGTCTGCTTCCTTCCCCTCCTTTCTCAAGGATTCTCCTTATAAACCTCCTATATGCTAAACTCCATCTCAGAGTCCGATTCCCAGGGAACCCAACCTGCAACAATTAGTACCCCAAGTAGTAAGAGAAAGCAGTAGAATAGGTAGGGGTTTTGGAGCAGCATCACTCCCCATCTAGCTAACAAAGAGACTAGCAAAGAGACTCTATCGCTCACTAGTGGAAGCTGGAGCACTGCTAGCCCCTGGCTCAACATTGGCAGTCCAGCCCAGTTGTCAGAACAGCCACTGGTAGAGTATTGGGATGAATATCAGTGGAAAGGGATGCATTAGCTATTACAATATATCAGGTATTTGAGAAATATGGTAGCAATAGTAATTATAAGACCAATGTTGGCTATTATTAAGCTTTACCAAGACTCTGAAAGAAAAGAAAAGAAAAGAAAAGAAAAAGCTGAGAGCATTAATCTCAACTGAAAGCCAGGTGTGAAAGCCAGAAGACTTCTTCGGTAGCATACAAAGAGGTTCTCATCTCCTGTAGTGTGAGGGCAGAGAAAGCTGAAGACCAAAACCGGAAAATAATTCTCAGATTAGCTGAGCCCAAAGTTTAAACCCCTAACCAAGGAAGATCTGCTCTATCAAGGTTAGGGCTGTGGTTAGGATAAAATGAAACCCTGACTCAAGGGATAAGTATAGCTGGGTTAATTTCTCCCCTCCAAATATTAAATCCACAGATTCCTCTAAACTCTCTGAACCTGCGGAAGTGGTCCACCCTCCCTATTAAGAAATAGCACGCTATCACTGACTAGAGATTGTGAGAGTCTTCTCCTCTGCGAGGCCACAAGTGCCCCACTTAAGATCTGCCCCCACCTCTCTTCCTGGTCACTAACCCTAGAACTACTTCAGTCCCTACTGGAGACATGCTGTGCCTGATAAGGGGGAAAAAAAGGAACTATACCTTTAAGAAACTCCAAGACTAGCCAGCATGTGCCAGCAAAAGCTGGGAAGTACACACAGAATTGTATTCTGGAAGTGCTTAATCAAGGAGGTTGGAAGACAAGGTTGGATAAATGAGAGTTTGTCAGTTTGAGAGCCCTCTCCTGGGATAAAAGATTTAACACCTTGGCAAAAACCCTAGAAGATGGTGTAAGCTCACAAGATGGCTGCTAGAAAAATGGAAAAAGCAATGCTCATGTTAAGTGAGGTTGAAATGCCAGAATTGCCATGGCTAATGGTGGAAGAAGAAATTAATTAAAAGTGTCTGGAAGGTGGAGATGCTACAGTGGCTAAACTAAGGGAAGACTCTAAAGAATGTGCTGATGAGAAGGCCACCAGGATCATCAAGAAATTTAGTGATGGCTCTCCTCACTAGACCAAGGCTGACAGCAGAAAACTAGGCTCACTGTAATGGGATGAAAGGGCTCCCAGACACAGAGGCAGGTTGGCCATTAGGAGCTAGGTAGATTCAATTACCATAACGAGTGGCAAGATTGGAGGCGGGGTGGAGAGAGAGGGTTGACCTGCATAGAATTTATGCAGTCGGTTCATATAACGTGAGGTACCTAAGGGCAAAATAAGGGGAAGCCAATGAGGATACCACTCAGTTTGTACCAACTAAAGAAATCACATATGGATGATCAGGAGACTAGGGGCAGTTATTCCGAAATCATAATCCCTTGACCATTTTTATGACCCAGAGCCCACTGACTGAAGAAGAGGCCAGATCGCCAGATAAGAGGACCCTGCAATTACACAAGTATTCACACTTCTGAATACCCCAGTTCTTCTCCGAAAGGATCTTTGACCATTTGTTCAGGTAACTAAATTGGGGAAAGGGGGATACTCAAACATTCTGAGGACCGTTGGACACAGGGTCCAAGTGGACATTGTTATAGTAGGGGTCTATGGGAGCTAGATAATGCATGGAATCTTAGCCAAAGCCTAACTCCTAGTGGGTCCACTGAGTCTGCACACCCATCTCATGGTCATTTCCACAGCCGCCAAATATAAATCAGAACAGATATACTTAGTGGTTAGCACAACCCCTACATTGCATCTTTGGACTGTAGCGTAAGAGCTATAATTACTGTGAAAACTTCCACCTGCCATCTCCCAGACAACATAATAAAAAGCAAAGTCATACTCGAGGGGGCATGCCAAAACATAGGCCCTCTCTCAAAGGCCGAAAACTGCACAGTCCCATTGGTAGCCAAAACCACATGCTGTTATTGAGGACTTTAAATATTAGTGCAACTGAGGGATTGAATTTTTATTTTATTAAATTTTAATTGACAAATTTTTTAAACAAACTCAAGTCAGTTATTGGAAAACTTTTAAATATTTTTGGAATAACGAGAACATGCATGTACTTTTTCAATTGTCACTTTTATGAAACTTAAATAGAGATCAAGTTTTTCTGATGAAACTTTAACATCTGAATTGGAATATACTATAAGGATAAAATATACTTAGTACCCCCCAAATGACTATAAAATATCTCATTAATAGTATTTTATGTTTATTGCATATTAAAATATTGTTAATAGATTGAGTGAAGTAAAATATATTGCTAAAATCAATTTCACTGCTTTACACTTTTTTAATGTGGCTATTAAACATGTTAAATTACATATGTGCCTCACATTATTTATACAGCAGAAAGCACTAGTCTCAAGGATGCAGCAGCTGCGGTTCCAATCATATCTTCCATTTAATTTAGCAGTCTGGCCCCTGCAAAAACCAGACAGATTCTAGAGAATAACCATAGTGCACCACACGCTCAGCAGATGGAGACCGCAAATGCAGCCGTGTGCGATTCTCTTCCTAGAGCAGATTAACAGTGTCTTAGTTTCATGTTGTGTGGCTCTTGATTTAATAAATGTGTTCTTTTCCATCCCTATCAGAAAAGAAGGCTAAAACAGTTCGCATTTACCCGGAATGGGCAGCAGTACACATTTACTGTTTTGCTTCAAAAGACTCTGACTTGGGTTTGAAGCCCACATTTTTCTCACCTATGACTTTAGCAAATTAACCTCCCTGAGCCTTACATGTTTTTCCATAGGTAATGCTAGATTAATTTTGTTTACCTCATAGTATGGCAATGAAGGCCAATATGAGGTAATATGTATAGACTGCCTGGCATAGGGTAAGTAAATATAGGTCTCTCTTCCCTTCAGTGGCCAGAGGGAAAAACCTTGGATGACAAGCCACCTAGAGACCTAAATTAGGGTAATAGGATATTACCTCCATTTTACTATGATACATACTGGTAAGTGCAGGGAAGGCCGCCACTTAGTTTATCAGTGGCTCTCAACCTTGGTTGCAATTGAGTTACATAATAGAATTATCTTGGAGAGTTTTTAAAAAATACGGATGATCAGCTCCAATCCCAGGGATTCCGGCTTCATTTAAATTTTAAAACTTATACTCAATTCAGTTATTGGAGAGCTATTTTATTAAATTTATTGGGGTGGCATTGACTAATAATGTTATATGTTTCAAGTGTACAATTCTATTACACATCATCTGTATATTGCATTGTGTGCTCACCACTCAAAGTCTAGTCTCCTTCTGTCACCATATATTTGACTTTCTTTACCTTCTTCATCCTCCCTCTACTCTCAAACTTTTAAATATGTTCAGTACAATTAGTCTGGGCTAATACCCAAGTCTTTTTTAAAAAGTTCCCTCTGGAGAGTCTAAAAGGCCACCGGGGTTTAGAATCATTTTTCTACCTAGCCATCTTGCCCTCGGTCTTAGAGACGTGATCAACCCTCCTGGCTGCCTTTCTAAATTAAACCTGAATGTTCATCCGCTACAGATAAAAATTGATGAGATAAGGGCATCTGGTATGTTTGAGATCCTTGACAGGGGAGAGGGACTTCAAGATCCAATCAGGGCCATCACCATTATTAGCAAGGAATTAGCAAAGTAAATTTCTTGATGATGCTGGTGGCTTTCTCACCAGCACATTCTTTAGAGTCTCCCCTTAGTTTAGCCACTGTAGCATCTCCACTTTCCTGAAACTTTTAATTAATTGAATTAATTTCTTCTTCCACCATTAACCAATTAGCGAAGTAAGGAGGCAGATCTTGTCTCCCCCTGCTCCACACCCCCGCCCCACCAGATTTGTTATTCTGAGTGTGTTGTGGGGTCAGAGGCCTGAAGAAGGTCCTGAAGCATGTTAATGTGGAGGCCAGCCCAGCCAAGCCCAGGTGTGAGATGGAGTCTGATGTTGTTTGCTATTAAACACAGCAACCCCAGTGTCAGCATATTTGCAACACATTTCAAGATTGGGTTAGAAGGCCAGGAGCTGATGATGGATTTTTTATTTATTTATATATTTCTTTTGCTTACCGGCAAATTCGAGATTTGTAGGGTTCTCTAGCAGCTGTTAAATTGTCAGATTGCAGAGAACAGGCACCAATGGAAAGGGAAGAGAATCCGTTCTGGTTGTGACATTCTGGGTGGTCCGCTCATCCCCTCCAGATTTCCCTGTCCCGTGGTAGGGTGAGGCACCAAGAGACGAAGCGCAGGGTGTTTCACAGGCCTGCTGACTGGGACACTGGCGAGAGGCCCACCTTGGCACCGAGCAGCAAATCGACTTTGTGTTTTGTGTTTATTGTTCCTCTGAGCTACCAGCGAGGCCTAGTGCCCAGACCTGGGTGATCACTTTCTCCCAGGGTCTGGAGTGACAGAGAGAGTGCATTCTACCTTATTCGGAAATCCCCTCACTGAGCCCACAGAGAGGGCTCGGGAAGGGAGCCATCTCTCACTGTTGATTTATGGCTAAAACATGTTGCCATCCACTTTGGACAAATGTTTAAGTCACATTATTTCTAATCTCTACATGTTTTCAGTAAAAATGCTACCATTTCTCACTACAATCAGAAAATCTTAGCATTAGAAGGCCCTGAGAGGTGAACTAACACAACCTCCCATCCAACGCGCTTAGCGCCTGGCTTTCCTCAGTGAGGCCTCACTGCCTGATGGCCTCCTGAGATGCAGAACTCACCTAGAGCCAGGGATCACTTGATTAGCCAATGCCTGTCCTCAAACTATCTCAAAGGAGTGTCTTTACCGTGGCTTCAGAATATAGCGCACCAAAAACTGTTGGCGCTCCTGCGGGAAGTCAAGGCCCCTGTTCCGCTGCCCGGCTGCACACACGGAGGGAGCGGAGGGAGCGCAGTGACGAACACGGAGCCAGTCCCCTCAGCCGGGAGCAACGACACCCGAGCCTCTCCACACTCGAACAGTTTCAGCGGCCTGGAAAGCTGCCCTGGAGAGCAGGGCTGTAGACAGGGCTTTGTTTTTTTCTTTTATTTGGTATTTCTTTTCCTTCCTTTTTATTTTTATTTATTTATTTATTTGTTTGTTTGTTTGTTTGTTTGTTTATTTATTTATTTTCTAAACATTTTCAAATCCTTGTTTTCTCCTTCCACCCATCTGGCAGCCACTGCCAGTCCAATAGCATTGAAGCTTTTGAGGCCTACTGAACCACCATCCATCTGCACAAGCATCTCTAAGGTCTGAGATGACGACACTACCTTCTCTCCCTCCTGTGAAAAGCAGGTACTTCCTGTTGTGAGTTTAAAGAGCATGAGGTTTGAGGTGACTCAGGGCTGGATGGAAAATCTAAGTCTACCGCATACAGCTTGGTGCCCTTGGGAGAAGGATTTAACCTCTCTGCATCTCAATTTTCTCATCCACAAAATGAGGTTAATACCAATCTTCCAAAAGATGGAAAATGAAAGAAAATGTATGTATAGAAAACAATACAATATACCACTTTAATAAATCCAGGGAGAAAACGTATATGATCACCCAAATAAAGGCAGAAATATATTTAGATAAAACCATAGAGATAAACTAGGAATAGAAGTGGGCTATTTCAACTGACAAAAGGAATCTCTAAAAAGGATCTACAAACTTCATGCTCACCATGGTATTGAAGGTCCTAGCCAGAGCACTACAGCAACAAAAAGAATAAACAATACCACAGTGGGAAAGGAAGAAATCGAACCGTCACTATTCAGAGTTAATAGAGTTGACTACAGAAAACCCCCAAAAGATTTTACACATAAATCATTAAAATTTATTTATAAACGTAATTTCTTTTTTTTAAATCACTAAAACAAGAAAATGTAGCAAGGTTGCTGGAGACACAAATCAAAATGCAAAAATCATTGTATTTCTAAGTAACAGAACAAAGAAATAAATTTTTAATTTTAAATACCATTGGAAATAGAAGCAAATATGTGAAATATTTAGAAATAGATGTAGGTGTTCTGAATCCCCATCCTGGGCTTGTTTGTAGCCCCGCCCACCTTATCCTGCAGCAAGTCATGAAGGGCTCAGCCTGACCCTAACTCCCTTGTCACACATTCGCCTTTGCTAGTCATGGCCAAGGGCTATGCTTGAGAAGGGACCAAGAAGAGAAAGAAGCACATTGACCGTTTCTTGTTTCTGCTCCCTGGCTCCATTTGCCTGTCATTCAGCTCTATCCCCATTTAGGCTGATGTTATGTGAGCCCAACACAAGACACAAGACACAGACACAGACACACGGTCTGGCCTGACAGGTTCTCGGAGGGGTAGGGAAGCAAGCGAGGTAGTGAAGAATAAGAATCAAACTCCCAAGGAAACTGGGCGCAGGCTGAAAAAATAAAGAAGAATATGAGTCAGGACTTCAGTATCAGACAACTGTGGTTCAATTCTCTGTCTTTTACTACCTCTGCAACTTAAGGGCGTTTATGTAAGAACTATAAGGATTCCTGTAAGAAATAATTGAAACACTACGTGGGAGTGCTGGGTATGAAGTAAATGTTCAATAAAGGTTAGCAATGAGGATGTTGCCCTACCAAGGGCTGAAGATGGTGCAGAGATTACTTAGAAACAGATGCGATCTTATAATCTAGAAATCAAAACTGAACCAATGCGATGCTATTTTTTGCCTAACAGCCACTAACAAATACTAATAAATGTCTAATTCCTAGCGTTGATAAGAATGGGGGTAAAGAGGTCCTTTCATGCAATGTTAGTAGGAGTATAAATTGGTGCAAATTTTCTGAAGCAAATTATGTTAAGTCCTATCTATCGCCTTAAAAAATGTATGTACCATTTTACTTACAAGAATTTACCTAAGGAAATTATTATGGTTATGTGCCGACATATACACCCAAGTGTATTATCTGCAGCATTGTAAATAATTAGCAAAAATTGAGAGGGGCGACATTTAAATAATCCAACAAAGGAAGTTAAAGAAACCATGATGGAATGCTAGGCAGTCACTGACAATTATATTGGAAAAACATATTTAATGCCATGAGAGAATGCTCACGACGTTTTAAAGTTTAAGAAGCTGGTTTCAGAACAGGGGAATTTTTAATATTCTGTATGAAAAAGACGCTGTAGATACACTAAAATATTATGAGCAGCCATCTCTGGGTGTAGGAATAATAGCTACAATCATCCCTTGGTTAATAAATTTGATTTACATATTTTTGAACCGGTGCCTTGAAAGAACGTATGCTATTTTTCACAACTGCTGAGAAACTTTTAGGAATAATGAAGAAGCTAGGAAGTCCTCACTTAGCACCCCGCAGCTGGCCCCCCACTCCAGGCTGCTTCCTCCCCCCCCCTCCACCTCCCCCAGGACTGGGGCTCAGCACCACACCCGACCTCCCTCCTTTGCTCGGATTCCAGGCCCTTAAGGAGTAAGTTCTTTCTTCTCTTTGCGAAGACAGACTCAGGGGAATGTTTATGCAACCACCCCTGAAAAATGCCTATAAAAAGACATTATTTTTTCTCAGATGTGATTGTAGTTTACCAAGCACAACAAAGCAAGAAAACGTTATTTTGGGGAACGAACGAAATGTAACAAAACAAAACAAAAAATATTGAGTGTAGTGGTAGAAACAAAGACGCTTTCATCTTTGTGCCCCTATGCTTCTCTCTCCCCATCTACGTTTGCTGAGAGGGGAATGCCTTTTTTAATCTCAGAAAATGTCATTGATAGAGCAAAAGAGACTGTTTCAAGGGGCGGCCCTGAGTGAGAGACTCAGCTCGGGTCCTCGCTGCCTTCAGCTAGGGAGAGGAGAACGGAGGCTTTTTTGTTATGTTAATAGCCTTTAGCTTAATGCCTTCTTGCTCCACTCTGTGTTTTGGAGAAATAAATTAAAGGTGTTAAGCTGAGAAGAGTAGCAATTGATTTCCTTCTTTGTGCTTTTCTGTATTTTCCAAATTTTTTACAATGGATATGAATTACTTACGTAACCAGGTTATTTTTTTTTATTTTTTAAGAGCAGTGTGAGGTGGCAGCTACAGCTGCCTCTCCAGGCCATAACTCCAGCTGTCCTAGAAAGAGCCCTCCTCTTACCTCCAGCAGTTACCTAACATACTTTTAACTGAGACTAGAGACTTTGAATTCGATGAGCTAAAGCTGAAAATTTAAAGTCCTGGATCACAGATGGGAGAGGATGTGACTCTATTTTCACACCACGGGGCGAACATCTAATATCTTACTGGGCCGTGCCCTGCAAAGGGGGCTTCTTCACCTAGGAGTCCACTGTTGAGTCAGCTTAGACCTCCTCTCTGAACTCCTGCCCCACGGACAGTCCTCTGGGCCATGCAGATTTATCCCACAGTACCCTGTCTAGGGCACTGACAAAAAATTAGCACCCAGCAATCGGTCATAGGTGGGCAGGGTGATGCCTTGCACTTAGCACAATGGGTTCTCTGTCTTGGCTACAACAAAGGCATCCTGGGTCAGCTGGCCTGGCTCCAAGTCTGGATTCTCCCTGCTCCACGGCCTCAGAAAGGACCCTCAGGCTCACCTGGGTGAGGAACTTCTTAGACCTTAATGGCCCAGAGAAGTGACCCCAGATCGTCCTTGGGAAGCTCAGTGTCAGCTTCCTCGCCCTCTCTGACAGGCACAGGTGGCGACTACACCTCCATGGGAAGGGTCAGTGGCTGGACTTGAGATTTCCTGACTCGGGATTTCCTGCTTGACATGGACCTGGACTTCAGAATCAACCTTACCCATGCTTTGCTCCAGCCTGAAGGGGACCCCCAGACCTCCCAGTCAATCTTACCACCCAGGTCAAAGCACCAGCCTCACCTCCTGGATTGTTAATGGAGCAGCTGAGTGGACAGATCTGGAAGCCACTAAGATCCCACATCAAATCCCAGATGCACCCCGCTTCTCTAGGTCATCTTGGTTGACCAAGTTCTTCCCACTTGGGAACCTCAGTCCCTCACTGGCAGTGTGAGGAGCACAGGAGAGACACAGCCACACAGGTGTACAGCATAGTGGTTAGACATTTAACACAGCTCTGATTCGTGAATTATTTCACTTTCATATGTTTACAGCTCTTCTCATAAAGGACTCAAAGACCAAGAGTCTAATCTTTTGGTTATATTTCTCATCAGTTTTCTCCATAGGCCCAGTGAGCCACCAAATATATACATATACGTATACGTATATGTGTATGTATATGGATGTATATTTATATATACGTATACATATATAAAACAAGCAACCAGGGACTTCATGCAAGGGAACAACAACAAAAAAGTCTTGGTTTTGCGGGTTTCTGTTTATAAAGGAAAACTAATAAAAGAATACAAAAAGATTAATTTTTCTACTTTTTAAATTTTAGAAGTAAACCTAAAACTTTATTAAATACACAAATAAGAATAAGTATACATCACTCTTTTTACTTAGCTGGTTAAGGATGAGAGGGGTGTAAACGTCCACAGGAAGGAGGAAAAGGCACCTAGAACAAAGACATGGAGCCAGAGAGGGGAAAGGTCTGATGGGGCGCGGGGCGGGGCACACTAGAGACACCCTAGGACAAGCTGTGACGGGTGGTGGGGAGTCGCTAATTGAGAGGAAAGGCTCTGAGAAAGAAGAGAATGACAGCAAAGACAATGTCCCCCTCTGGCCACTTCCCTGCTCCAGTTAAGACGCCCCTCTCTCCCGCTAGTA
>NW_006442484.1:67516685-67526712 GCF_000325575.1 Pteropus alecto
GTGGGTCGTTTAGTTCCTGGAGCTGAAGTCCTTTTGAATCTCGTTGCCTTTTCACTACCCTGGACACACTTCTCTTTAAAACAACTAAGAAGGAAGCATCTGAAGCACCTTCATTTTAGAACACTTGATGAGGATCAAACACAAGTAAGACAAAGCCTGGCGGCTTCCCTCACCAACACATTCACTTCCTGCAAGTATCTGACTCCATTTCCCTTCCGAATGCCCAACTTCAGGAGCCCTCACTCCAGCAGAGAAGGTTCCCTGCAGTAACCCCAAACGAACACCCCTCGGAGAGCATTATGGCAGGGGCAGGGGAGCTGGCAGAGTGAATGAGCGCCCTAGATAGAAACTGGGGACGAGACGAAAGGAGACTTGACTTGGTTTAGGATTAAAAAGTGTTCTCACTTGTGCAGAAAGGAGTTGGGGCCGCAGCTGGATTCGTGCCCCAAAGATTTGTTCTTTTCAAGGATCGTGTGGATTTCAGACCTTGTGATTCCTCCATAGCTTTGAGTGTTGCTGAAAGTAGTCCTAGAACTGTGCCTTCTTGGCAGCTTTGTTTATAGTACTGAAATTTTGTAAACAAATCGAAGGGCCAATGCGAGTGGACTGGTCAGATAAAGAGCCATGTCACTAATCGGTGGATGATGTATGGGAGGGGGCTTGGAGGGGTGGGTGAAAAGGTGAAAGGATTAAGAAGAACAAATTGGTGGTTATAAAATAGTCATGGGGATGTAAAGTACAGCAGAGGGGATATAGCGAATAATAACTATGTACGGTACCAGATGGGTACTAGGCTTACCGGGGGGATCACTTTGTAAGTTACATAAATGTCTACCCAGTATGCTGTACACCTGAAACTAATTTAATATTGAATGTCAACTGTAGAAAAAACTGATGCTATATCAAGCCACTCCCTTTTAATCTGCATACTCTTCTGTGCTCGTGTGTTTTACTTCCATAAAGAAGATTACATTAAGAAATGATGCTGTAGAATAGTTAATGGCATGGGCAATTACTCTCAGTGCAATGTTAAAATTTAAAAATACAAATCGGTACTGCTAAGAGAGCAGAACTTAAATGTACTCACCACACAAAAGAAATGGTAGCTACGTGATGTGACGGGGGTGTTGGCTAGCTCTGGTAGTCATCATTTGCAATGTTATGTGCCAATTATATCTCAGTAAAGATGAGGGAAATTACAAATCTCGATATGCCATCATGGAATATATTTTTCTTTCTTAATTCCACTTTTAATTTGTACTATGGGGTTATATTTTATGTGCTCTTAGAAACCATGTTAAATCCTTTCTGGAATAAAATGGAGAATTAATAAATAAACCTTATGTAAAAATAAAATTTATAATAGATCCCCCACTCCAATATTTATATGTGCATGTAGAGAGAAAGAGTGAGAAGAAGAGCAAGATACACAGCAATCATAGACCTTGCGGTTATCTCTAGCTAAGGGTTGCTGGTCATTCTTATTTTATTTATATAATGTTTTACATTTGTCTTTATTTTCTACACCGAGTAGGTATTGCTTCTTAAATCAGAAAAACAGTAAATTTCTTAAAGGAAATGAATTTTTGCACTAGCCCTGCCATCTGCTCCATTCCTACTGCATGTCTCACAGGTGAGCCAGACAAACCCCCTTAAATCAAATCAAAGACATCCTGGGAAGTGCAACTGGTTGAAAAAAGTACTCCTCTCTCCCATAATGTTCAATGTCAGCATTAGAGTAAGTCCCTAATGAACCAGCCCAGTCCCACAGGGGAGGTAACACATAAAGCTGTTACGCATTGTTCGTCTAATTGTAAATGGGCTTATCCCTTTCATGTGATGGTCCTGAGCTGGGCCGGGAGTCAGGACCCTGCACATACATCTCACCCTGTCATTTACTAATAAGTGATTTGGAGCCAGTGACTTCTCAATTTCCTCATCTGAAAAGTGGAGATATAATAATTACACCTCTCAAAATTGCTAAGGAATTAAATGTGATAGTTAGGCTGCACCGCTTAAAATTGCTGGTTTTACGGGTCAAAAATGAGCAAATACCGGCAATTTCTCATGGTTCAACCCGCGCAGGGCAAGAGTTTAGCACGGTTCTGGTGCATGACCGAGCCCCCTTCATCCTCAGAACGATTTTATCCCCACTTCACAGATCAGGTTGCAAGGGTGGAAAGTGGGGGAAACACGGGAGCTGCGGGGTGGAAGGGAGGGCCTTTGAGGAAAGCCGGGAGAAATCAGGTGAGAAGTCTCAGAATGGTCAGGAAGGACTTAGAAACAGCATTGCCGAAGACTGGTCCCAGTCTCCCTCTTGTCATTTTAAAGCCACCTCAAACCCCACGCACACATATCCTGGACCCTCCTAACTTCATTGAAGTTACTTCCACATGGCAGAACTCTCCCCATGATCTGAGCCCTGTGGGTTCTACCTCTTGACCTCAGATGGCTGACATCAGGACAGGAATCTTAAACCTTGCCTCCATTGTCTGCCCTGGGCACAGGGTTTGCTGGCGGGTGCCGAGGTGGCAGCATCTACTTCCTCCCACCCTAGGGATGTGCAGAGGCTGTAATTTAAGCAGCCTGGTTGTGGTGCTCCCCTTGCTCCTAATTAACTCAGCTGCTGTAAGTTCCATTGCACTGGATAAGGAGAGACCCAAGTCCAAGAAGTGGGGAGCCATTGGGGCAGTGTTTGGGGACAGGGAAGGAGAAAGCCACCGATAGCCTGTTAAGGCCTTTTGTGGAGGATAATACAAAGTTGGGTATTTTTTCTAGATATCAGATCCCAAATCAATTTTCATCTCAAACAAAAAGTCTACCTGTTCCAGTTGGAGCCGCCAATGCCCCCGCCCTTTGATGAGGACTTTGGGTTTTCTCAGTGCATCTTTCAGACTCAGAGCTGACGGGTTGGGGGCTACGCGGGGAAGGGGATGGGGAGGGCAGGAGGAGGAGTGAGGGCGTCAGAGGCTCTTTCATCCTTGAATCAGTTACTCCAAAAATAACAGCTACAATTCGTGTTAGAGAGATCTACATAGCTTGTTTCATTTAATGCTCCAAAAAGCCCTGTATGTAAAAATTTTAAGTGAACACATGGGCTCAGAGAAGCTGAGAGTCATGCCCAAGTTCACATGGGATAAAAAAAGAGCCAAGACCCAAACTCACATCCACTGTCTCAAAATTCCATTCCCTTTCCAAATTGCCACAAACCAGACATCAAATAATTATTCTAGAATGGAGATTCCCAAACTAGGGGGTCAGAAACCAAATTATGGCTAAGAATCTGCTTTTCAGATGGGAAGTATATCAAGCATGTACCCCAAACTTGAACAAAAATATGACTGACTCACCTAATCATCCATTCATTCATCAATCCAACTGCTATGTCCCACTATTTTTCAAACACCTGTAGCTGATTAAGATACAACTCATTGTATTGTTGCTGTCTTCTGTTGCTTTGTTGCTATGGTAACAAGCAAACCCCAAATTTCAGTGGCTTACAACAGCCAACATTTATTGATTGCTCAGATTACGTATAGGCTGCAGGTTGATGGAGGCTGGATTCTGCTCTATTCGGTGCATCTCCTCATTCTGGGACTGACTGTGACATGCTGTAGAAGACCTAGCCAAGCCACGCAATTGCATCTGAAGCTGCTGCCCTATCGTGGCCCAATTGTGGAGTGTGAATGTTCACGTCACCTACAAGAAGCCTCTTAGGAAAGGAAATGGATAATTATAAATAATAATGCAAGCTACTATCTTGTAGATTTTCTCAATCAGCAAATACTAAAGGTAGAACTACAAGCAGGAAAGCATCGGAGTCCAAAAAAATTGATTGGCTCCTACGGGAGGGGATAACCTGAGGTCTCCCTGGTTCGTGTAACAGATTACTAATGGAGCTTGTCCTCTGCCCAAGCTCCATCAGTAATGTGTTACACGAACCAGGGAGGAAGGTGGGGTCTTCCATATGAATTCAATATTTAAATACTGATTTCAAGGTTCCACGGTCAAACAAGCTGTCCTATTTGCATCTGCCCCGAGGAGCCTCTGAAGAAGCTTCAGGTCCATGAGAAATGCCATTCACCAGCCTCTCTTAAAGGATGGTGCAAAATGGCTTCTACTGGTCAAATCCAGGGCAAGAGTTTTACAGAACTAGACAGAAGCTCGGAAATTCAATCATTCAAGAAATGCTTTCGCTGACTGTGTGCAATGCGAGACATAAAGATGAGTAAGAAACAGGACTCATTCTCAAAGAGCTTGCTGTTGAGTGGAGTCAGCCTTCCAGCCTCATCCGATGAGCAACACCAAGGGTCCCAGGAGTTGGCCAGAGTTGTACACACCAAGCCATCGACCCCAAAGGGACTAGAAACCAATAGTCTCCCAATTCCTTTTCCCTACCCATATGCTTCTTTGATTAATGTACTTTGCATTCAGATTCCTTCACTTTGTTTTGCATTAACTTTTCCTTCTCTAACACAAGGCAATGTGGGGCCCACGGCTGGATAACAAAAGAGATGTTGGAGGGAGAAACAATGTGCACCCAGAAAGCAGGTGTCAGCTGTCCATAACCCAGAGGCATCAAACAAGGAAAGAGAATCCAGGATTTTTTTTAACTATGTAAATGATGAAAGCCGCCTTGTGCTGCATCCTTTCCATCAGAACTCTTGGAGCATTTGCGGCTTTGATTAATGAGGCTATATCCAAGAATGATATTCATGTTACCCAATAAAGACACCATGGGGTGTTCTGGGCTCAATTTTGGCAACTTGCTCAATATTCAAGCTGAGCTTTTTTTTTTCCTTCTGTCTTATCGACCAGGTACAAAAGGATGTTGTTCAAATGAGAAAATCTCTTCCTTCGTGTACTGTTCTAAACTCAGTGGGTTCTCTTTGCAGCCAGGTGAGAAAAGTTGCAATTTCAATGCGGAGAGCCCTTCTGAATGCCTGCGGCCTGGGAGGTATAATGAACCAGCTTCAGTCTTGGATCTGTTCCCAGACCCACAACGCGAGAACGCCGTGATGTCTAAACAGAAGTCCCTGGCTTTCTTTCAGTCCCCAGTCTTATTAGGTTTGACGCTTCTTTATTATGTTTTGTTCTGCATCTCTAAATCCCCCTTCTGAAGCATAATGCTGCAAACATGGGGTCTGCACGCCCAAGAGCATTGTCCTTCGGTCGCTATGGTAACCCAAGCACATCCACCAAGCACTTTCCTCGGAATGAAATCTCAGGCTCGGGCTCTGAGCTTGCACCTTGCACACACCCACCCCCCATCAGTGAATATCCCCTCGGGGGTTTCTGTTTATGAGCAAGAGTTGGCAAGAGCCAAAGGGGCCAGCGCAACTGTGTTTTATCGACTTTATTAAAATACCTGGGACACACATTCAATTTCTATTTATTGTTGTTTCACCTGTGCCGAGAGGGGAACTGCCGGCACTTGACAAATGAGCTGAAAGGCTGTCGAGTTTCACTCTGGTGTTGGTGGGTAAGAGATGCCGAAATGTGGTTTCATAATAGCATAATAAGACTTTGTACTTTTACAGCGCCTTTCATCAGTGAATCTCAAAGGCTCCCTCATTAGCCCAGCTGCCCCTGGGAAGGAGGTAGGTGGTGAGTGGTTTCACCCACATGGCAAACCCAAAGCAAGGGGATGCCTCAAGCTTGTTGCCTAGACATAAACAAGATCCTCAAGCAGGCCATCGAGACCCTGACTGATGGAGCTGCTCTAATCATGTAATCATCCAGCAATCCGGCCCACCATTTGCATGTTTAATTCCACTCATTAAACCTAAGGCTTCTGTTTAGGGAGACTTGTCACCACACATCTCAGCTTTCTGAATGCCTGTGGCTGGCCCTTTTATGCAGTAACCAGGCGTCCCGATAGAAGGTTAAGAAAAATATTTGCTTGGTCCCTCTGTAAAACAGCACATGACCAACCTAAGCAGAAAAGCACGGGAAATGTCTACAGCTATAGAAAGAAAACGCAATAAGTTCTGAACGTCCCCTTTTGACCGTAATCAAGAAAAATCCCTAAGTTGTCTAAAAATTTCCTCCCCACCTCAAACTACATTTCCATCAGTGTTAAAAGTGGGTGGGGCCTTGACTTGTATCTAAATTCAACACCTCCACTTTCAGTTGAAGAAATTGAGCCCCAGAGAGGTTTTTCTATTAACTCCAAGCCCCACAGCTAGTCAGTGACAGAGGAGACACCAGAGCCCAAAGCCCAAATGACTCATCAAAAAGGTTTACCTTTTCTGTCTACGTTAAGCAAATGATGCTACAGGAAACTCATGTGGAAAGATTTGTACAGCATGTGTTGCTCTTGACTGTTAGCAACATACACTCCGTACTAATAAAGATTTTGTCTATTTCTTTCCCAGCTGTATTCCAAGAGAAGAGAGCCTAGTATATAATGAACTCTCCATAAATTTTTGTTGATGATTGAACACCTGCACCAGTCGCACTCAGTATGTTTCAGGGAAAAGACCAATAGGCAAGGAATCAGAAAATCCATTTGAGCCTCAGTCTCTTCTGTGAGATGAGGACATCTGTTTCCTGCTTGATTCGTGGGGTTCTTGACCTTGCCATGCCTTTTACCTAGACGTACTTCCCCCATTGAGGAGTCAGTTCAAATGTCACCTCCCCAGAGAGGCCTTCCTTGACTTACATGTTTATTGTTCACCTCCTTCATCCCAGTCATTCCTTTTTATTTTATTTCTCCTTGCTTTATTTTCGTTATGGCAGTTACAAATAGTTAAAGTGACCTTTTTCATTTTACTACTCTCTCCCCCGCTATGATGTAAGCTCCATGAGGTCAACGATTTTTGTCCATCTTGTTTACTACGCTATTCCCAGGAACTGGACCAGTGCCTGACACACGGGAGATGCTCAATTAATATTTGTTAAAGTAATAAATATAGAACAAAAAAACAATGAAAGAGAAAGTGCTAAATATAAAACAAAAGTATTTGTTTCAAAACTAGAAATGTTTAGTATTATCGTATTAGTCATATTTATCAACATTAGTGGCAAATTGGAGCTTCATACACCCTCTTTAGACTTGAACAAATTTCCAGAGTAGATATGTATATACAAAACACATCCATACAACATATCATTATCTTCCTGGTTCCAAGTGATCCCACAGTTGGTGTTCTCAGTGTTTGTCTCGGCCTCTGGGGCTTTATTAATGTAATTACAGACACCAGTCACCAGTTGAGTGTATAATTGGGTGGATGGGATTATCTATATAGAACTAATCACTGAAAGGTAGGGTAGAGTCAGAGTAGCCCACGAAATCAGCTGGTCCAACTGGTCCATTCACAGATGTGGTAACTGAGGCCCTGGCCAGTTAGGGACCTGCCCTAAGCCACAACATGGCTAATCTAGGGAGACAGCAGAGGATTTCAAAGGAACAAGTCTATCCCTTTTATATAAATGGAAGTTAAGTTCAAAGAATGTAAGTTAAACTGACTTCAGTTAAACGCATGGTCAAAGAGATCTCCTCCCCCTTCGAACTACAAGAATCAGTACCTAAAGGAAACCCACCCTCAAAATGGACACGTCGCACAGTATTATTCAAAAGGAACACAGGTACAGAAGCAAACATTTCCCATGCACACATTTAGCATCCTTCCCACGCTTTTATAGGAAGAACTACCCTGCAATAGTCCCTTACCAATGTTCTCTTTTTTTGTAAATAAACAAAAGAATCTCTTGGATTTGTGGGGGAAAGTCAATACATAACTCATCTGTCTACTGTTAAAAACATCCTCTGTAATTTCAAAAATGTCCCCTTTCTCAGCCACGCCACCCCCAGGCAAGGCCCATTCCCCAGAGGGCTTCGATCTGCACTGGCTTTTCTCTTCGTGCCCTGGGTGTATGAGCTCTCAGGCGACCTGCTCACGTCGGTCCCCGGCCACTGGTCCCTCCAGCCTCTCTGTTGGAGAAGAGCGACTCCATGCCCACTGCAGCACTTCCGGTTGCCAGCTGAGCCGCTGAGAAGCAGCGCGGTGCTTCTGCCATCTCCGAGACGCAGGGCAACAAGACCTTTCCCTGACCTCACGTCAAGAGTCAGTGTGTTACTTGACTGCTGTCTATACCCCACCTCTCTCAGCTGAGGGTCAATCTGACAGTTTTCGCAAACATAGATGCCGCATTTCTAAACGTTCTCGACAAGTGCAATTCACCTGTGCCTGCCAGGGCAGCAGAGTTTGATAGCTCCGAGATGTGTGTTACGATCAAGTGGCTTTACCACATGGGAATACGCTTGACTGGCGGGGCTCCTCACTTTACTGTTGAACAGATACCTTGGGATCCCGCTCTTGGACATGTTCTGTCGTGTTCTCATTACTTGGCATTTTTGAAAACACAACATTAGCCCTACAAGACTGATTAATTCCTCTGTGGTGATCCAAGCACTCACAAAGCCTGCAAATGGTAGCTGTCACTAGTGACTAAGGAGGTGTGGGCTAAACAGAGAGCTCTCCCTGGTTCAGGTAACAACTCTTGATCGTCCCTGTGGCTCATAAGTCTGTCTCCTGCTGCTACACCCTCGAGGTGTAGCTGCTAAGTCCCTCGAGAATGGGACCACATCTTATTTGTCTCTGTGTTTCCTGTACCCACAGCAGTGCCTGCTACATAGCAGGTGTCTCTTTGTGGAATGAAATGTCTAGTTTCACTTTTTTCCTTTTATTGTGGTAAAACACAAAAACGTAAAATTGATCATCTTAACCATTTTAAAGTGTACAATTTGATGGCATCAAGTACATGCACAGTGTTGTGCAGAATCATAGTTTTTAATTTAAAAAAATCTCCATAGTAAAATCACTCTAAATAGATTAACAACTTTTTCTAAGAAACGAATAAACAAAAAGATAAAATATGGAGCCTGATTTACAGGAAATCTAGACAATAAAGTATGAATATTGTTTTCCACTAAACACAACTATTATCGCCTCCTAGCTCCCCTGTAATCATGTCTCAGCGCTAAGAACATATTCATTAAGCAGATGTATTAAGCACTCTTCTTGACACTGGAAATAAATAGATGAAAAGATATATCACTGTCTGTGAGGTGCTTAAAGCCAGAGAAGAGGTGGATGCTGACTTCTAATTCCCTGCACTATCAGGCGAACTTCCCAAGGGCAGGGGTATTTGTCATTTTTTTCCCCCTATTGCTTCCTCAGTACTTCAAACAGTGCCTAGCACATGGTAGGCATTTAAAAAATATTTGTTGAATGACTAAATCATGAAAAGCTTGCCAGGGAAGTTGGGGGAGGGAGGCTTTATAGAAGAGAGTAGATTGAGCTTAGTCTTAAAGAAATTATTTCTGGAAGAAGTACAAACATCCCAGCTGGATCGGAGGGTCCTCTCGGAATGCTTGGGGACCAAGCAGGTGGTGTGATTGGATGCTGGGAGAGGAGGACATGGAAGCACAGGCCAGATCATGAAGGAACTTGTATGCCATGTTGAGGAATCTAGGGTTTTAATTGTTATCTTGTCAGTGAAGAATTTTGAGCAAATTGTTTGTGTTTTGGAAAGGCCAGTGAAGTATAGATCAGATAAGTAGCACTTATCAAAGTTCCCCAGTCCCCACCACCCCATGGGGATCAGAGGCCTTTAATCATGTGATATCTGCCACAAATATTTTCTGTTCTCATCCAGTCTGCTAGAAGAGCCTCTCCTGATGCTTACACTCTGGCCTTCCCACTCAAGTCCCTCCTCCCTGATCTGTGCTCCTCTCAGGGCAAAGAGCAACATTGGGGAATTCACCTGATGAATTCACGTGGGGCCTTTTCCCTGTGACAGAGACAATACTATGTGTTCACCATATCATTTCTTCTTGGGCACACAGGAAGACTACATGTCACAGGCCCCCTTGTAGTTAAGCCACCTCATGCACAGTGAAGTTGGAGAAGGAGGGCCACCTCACGGGAGTTCTGCCCAGTAGAATATGGACAGAAGTGATAGAAGACACTTCCAGGCCTGGCCCTTAAAAACGCCCCACGTGATCTTCCAGCTCTCTTTC
>NW_006442484.1:67526745-67531818 GCF_000325575.1 Pteropus alecto
CCTTCCGATACTCTGTGTAGAATGGCAGATTATGACTTTGTTAAGTTAGCGTGCGTTAAGTGAAACACGGGGTGCTGGAGGGTGGGCTCAGGACCAGCAACAGACCGTAAGAGAAATTGAAATGGGTAAGTTTATTACTCACAGGCCCCAGAGGAGGTACACAGCACACCCCAAGGGGCCACCCGGACAGCTCAAGGCAGAGGGCAGAGAAAGAGAGTGGCAGGACGTGTGGGACATGCCTTTATTAGGATCTATGGATAGAATGCTTTGGGGTTCCCAAGCTAGGGCCAGACTGGTCAATTCGAACTAAAAGAGTGGGGCTTTGGGAAGCATAGGGCACACAGGTGCCAGGAAGCAGGGGAGAAAGTCGATCACAAGAGCTGTTGAAGAAGTCATATCAGAAACTTACATTTGCTTGTGACTCTGCAGGATGCAATCTAAGGCATGTTCTTGCATGAGGGGGCTAGCGTCCGTTTAAGGCCCTTGCAGGCTGATTGGCTAAGCAAAACAGATGCTGAGGTAAGAATTCCATGGAGTAGCTTAGGTGAACTCTCAACATCGCAGGAACACCAGATAGAAGGAGCATTTATCCCTGAGCTCCTGAGGGGAGGAGCCTACCAAGGAAAGCCACTCGAATCACACCAGACTCTAGCATGAACGAGAAATAAATAGTTGCTTAAAGCCCCTTAGATCTGGAGGTTTGTTATTACAGTGGAGCCTAGCCTAGCCTGAATATACCAGATGTATTTGGGCTCTGCTGAGAATTTCTGCATGGCCTCGCAGTATGTTCCTTTTCCTCTCTTCTCTTCATAACTTGAAAAAAAAAATACTTTAACGCAATTTTAGGCCTTGAAATCATCTGCTTAAGTTTCAAGGAACAAATATACTTAGCTGAGTAATGTTCTTACAGTTTGCACTGAACTCACGAAGCCCAGCTGGTATAACAGACTTGATGGCATCTCTCAAGGCCCCCTGTCCACTTTAAGACATCGGCTTGAGCAGTAGGGTTCAGCTGCCCACCCCCTCCACTTAGCAGATCTAGAGAAACTACCAATTACTACTCAACCGCCTTGAGTGCAGCAGCCCACGGGGTCAGAGGGTGACATCCTGGAGGGCCATTCGCAATGATTATGTAATTAATATAATCATGATGTGTAATTGCATGTAATGGTTTTCATCGACGAAGACCTTTTCGTCCTAGGCTGTTCTTTCAAGCAAGAGGGCTTCTCATTCTACCTGCATGATATTCAGGAGCATCCATCAGCAACATTGTTGGCAGTTTTATTGTACATCTTTAAGTCCTTTCCTTAAAACCCACCGGGTTTTGTGGCCTTACATCACCTTCACAGATTTAAAGGCATCTGTTTACACGAATGCTTGATCATAGCCATTGACTCCTCCCAAAGTCAACACTTAGATTTATTGAATGAGAAGGACATAACTGACTGAAACTTCACCCAGTTCAATATTTGCTTAAAGACAATAAATCTCAACACCGACCAAAACTAAAAGTCAATGGATATGTATTGTTACATACTTTCTTTTAGCAAGAGTAATCAATTGGGTATGGATTTTGAAATAATTTCATTTTGATTAGAGTGCAGGACTAGCTTGACAGGGCAGGCTGAAAATAAAGGGTGGGAAGTATGATAGGAACAGTTGCTCCTTGTAATCCCATAGTTAAATGCGGTGCTGTGCACAGCACTTAAAAAAGAAAAAAGTCCCTGTCATCTATCAAGCATCCAGAAGGGCTGCTTTATGTGAGATGATGTCATCATAATGGCAGAGTGTGTTAAGCCCTCTGCGAATCCCCACCGGGTATTTGTCCTGCATGAGAATCAATTACAGAAAAGATAAAGGGTGCATTAGAAGTGTCTTTTGGCATATATTTCACTTCTGATATATGTTATTCTGCTGAGCAACAAACGATTTAGATAAACCTCAAGGTCATGTTTGGACCAAGGAGATGTTTTTCATTAGCCAGAGAATGGCCATGCTGATAACAGATACAGCAGCTTGTGGAAAATTATAAAACACTCCTCTCCTTGGGGGGTGGCTCGATCAGCCTACCTGGACTGCCTGGATCAGGCTGAACACGCTGGATGCTCGTAGAAAGCCATATCAGCATCCAGACAGAAAGAGAGTGAAATCTTTGACATGACCTCCCGACTATGGCCCCTCCGAGTCCACTGGGCAATTATTGCTGTGAACTGTACTTACACTTCAGGAAGGACCCTGGAGAGTATATCTCCGGCTCAACTTTTGTCAGTCACAAATCTAAAAACCAGCTGAATGTTTATTTTTCCCCCTCTTCAGAGCCTATGGTCTGCCTTAGCAGTTGATTTCCTGTTTTGGTCAAGCCTCTTGTCTTTCCTGACACTTCACAATTTCACATATAAGAAGGGAAAGCGTGCTCATGCCTCCTTTGGTCACTTCAGTGTCCACTTCCTTGTCAGTGGGTCCACAGACACATTGCACTGGGACTTTTGTGCTGCCTGTCACCACCCCCGTGCACTACCACAGCCCAGCCTGAGTGTGCAGCAGCAATGCCATCATTGAAACCAGTGTCTGCAATAGGCTCTAACTTAGAGCCCTCTCTCTCTAGGACCTTCTTGCAGCCTCAGAGTCCTATGAACTTCGTGTCCTTATTCTACTGTTTTTAGGGCACCCATTTGCCTTCCTTGTAAAAGGTTTTGCTCCATATTTTCATAAAGAAAAATGCAAGTCTTTCCTCAGAATCTTACACTAGGAAGCTTCCCCTACTTACCCCAATCTGAGGTGTCTGCTCTGTCCTCCCACTTCTTAATCACCTGGTTATTTGTCATCTCTGTACCCTTAAACGGTAAGCTCTAGGCGACCATTTCCATCTTTTTCCACCTTAACCCCAATTATAAGCATGCCTCCTGGCACATAGTATACACTCAACAGGATTTTAGGAATAAATGAAAAAGCCTTAAGACCTAAAACGTCTATGCCCTTTCTATCAGGGTCTACTCGAGTTGGATTAAGAACTTTGGAGATTAGCTTTCTTTATCTCCATTTCTCAGAGTATGAACAACAGAGACTCAGCAAAAAGTAAGGACCACTTTAGGGGCCCAGCATCTAGGGCTGTCTGCTGTCTCTGGGGTATGCGAAGTACGGATGTGGACTAAACAAAAAGAAGGGAACAGGCCATAAGGGTCACTGGTTCCAGGCCCACGAACACTGCTCTCTTGCTTGTGAATTTTTTCCTTGTTTTCCGTGGAGAATGTGGACCTGACCAAGAAGAACAGCGAGGTCAGCAAGAAGAGGGAGACCATTCTAAATCGCAGGTATATTGGCATGTCTAACCTGGCCCTCCATCCTCACAGAGCTTCGCTGGAGGGCCCCTCTCCTCACACATTACTCTGTCACAGTGCTTCCCACACTGCATTAGAGCACCTGGTCATTTCTCTGCTCCTTGCTTTTACCCATGTGTAACCAGCTGATGTCCTAAAGCTAAGGTTATTTTTTAATAGCTTTACCGCGTTCTAATGGACATGTAATAGTGCATATATTTAAAGCGTACAATTATATATATGTACATATATGCACAAAATCATCACCACAATCAAGATAACAAACATATTTATCGTCATCACCTCCCAAAGTTTTCCTGTGCTCTTGTGTTAGCTCTCCCTCCTCCCAGCTTCCCCACTGCTCAGGCATCCACTGATCTGCCTGTTACTATAGATTAGTTTGCATTTTCTCGAGTTTTATAGAGAGAGAATGATACTGTATGTACTTGTGTTGACCGATATCTTTCACTCAGCATAATTATTTTGAGCTTCCTCCATGCCGCTGCACATGCTAATAGTTTATTTAAGGTTAAGGCTTTTGTAAAACTATCCTGAAAGGTTAAGGGCATCGTAAAAATAGAAGATTGGATTCTTGGGATATAGTATAACTTAGACGGTCTAGATCTCTTCTAGAATTAGAAATCCTGATATCAGAAAAAAAAACTGGCAATAAGGAAAGACTCAGAACAAGAAAGAGGCGAATAAATGGAGATAACAGCGAAGAGAACAGAGAGAAGGAGCTGGAAAGATCTCTTGAATTTCCTCTGTCTATAACTCTCTCCCTTACAGTGCTTTCCCTGGGATCCACTGTCACCAATTCATCCTAATATTTCACTGAAAGTATTTTCACTTCCTCTTCTTCCAAATATCCCACCTCCATCATAAATAAAGCCTTTTGTTTTTATCACCCACTTTCAGCTGAGCAAGAGAAAGAGTGAAATTATCTCTCACTCAAATATCTCACCGGAAAACCCACTGATTCTGTGTTTAGAATTTTGAATCCACTGTGACTTGAGACAAATGTTTCCTTTTCAAATTTTCCTGTAAGGATGCTGGATCCTGGCTTTATCCGCTTGCCCTACCTCCTCTCAGAGACTTCCACCCAACTAGGGAACGTTATCTATTGGTTATAAAGCAAGCTGATTTCAATATGCTATTCAGGTAGCCAAGGACTGATGTCTTTTCAAGCAGGAGACTTCTTTTGAGTCTTATTCTCTATATAATGAAAAGCCTACAAAGGTATACTTCACTTTGTTAGAACAACTTAGCCCTAGATGCAAGCACATGTCAACTTGTAGGCTGCTGCTTCTTTCCAGCCTCAATCCTTCCAGCCTAGAATAGCTTGCTCTCATGCCCTAGCCGCCTTTCCAAAACCCTTAAATGTGTAAATTTCTCCCTCCTTGACTTCTCTTGCAGGCACCTAAATCCCTGAAGACTGACTGTGGTGAGAATTCCAACTTTCAACAAGCTGTGTGAGAGGCATTGGGTTTGTTATTTGCTTTGTAAAAAGTCCATTTGTCCTGAGTATTTGTTCCAGACCTGCTAGCATAACTTACCTATTTAATGGGCATACGTTAATGCATTACATAGCACAGATTCCAAAGCTATGGTTGAAGCAGGGCAAAATGATTCCCTTGTAGATAAAGAAGGCGCCACTCCAATTACTGTAAAACCTGGCCACAAACTGCCAGGCCCACAGCAATACCTCATCCAGACTGGTGGTGAGTGTCTGGCCATTCCTTCTCCCCACACTTCA
>NW_006442484.1:67531864-67533620 GCF_000325575.1 Pteropus alecto
TTCCCACTCCCCTAAGCAACCTGTGCCAAGAATTTGCTCATGCTAGAGCAAGAGTTTTAATTACCTGTGACTTAATTGGTCAGACTGTAGCTGTGTACAGTTGCAAATATTTGTGAGGAACTTTCAAAGACTCTCCTCTATCGGGTCCCAACCTGTCTTACCTGTTTTATCTCCTGTGACCCTCAAGCCCTCCTTCCAGACCACGAAAACATACTGGGATTTTCTTCGCTTTGCTCCTCTTTTCACACAGCCTCCTTTACCTGGATTGTCCCCTTGTCTCTATCTTACCTTCTTTCTTTGTCTCCTAAAATCCTGTCCATCTTCAAAGTTCAGACCTGAATGCCCTCTCGTTCTTAATGCTTCCATAAATCCCCCTGCCAAAAGTGAGTTATGTCCCTTTCGTCATAAAGCACTTAGTTCATGCCATAGATATGGAAGTTGTCAGATGCTGCCTTGATTGTAGCTGGAGCAACTTAGATAGCCATCACTGAATAACTGACATTTTAGAGGACTTCTGGGGGCAGGCTCCACACATGGATTAGTGTGCTTAATCCTCAAAGAACTGTCTCAGTCTCAAAGCAGTTATTGAACTTGACTAAGATCACAGAGCTAATAAGTCATAGATTTGAACCTGAGGCAGTCTGACCCTTGCACATAACCAAGGTACTAGACTGTAAGCTCTTAAGAACATTTCTCTACAATCCTTACAATGTGCCTTCCCTATTAGAACATACACCACATACACACACACACACGCACACACACAATCTGTCTATACTTTATATTTATTATCTATTAATATTTGTACGAATAATTATTTATATTTATATCTAGATAGATACAGATAAATCTCACATGAATAAAATCAATGAATAGAAGGCATATTAGTTTCCTGTACCACAAGCTCAGTGGCTTAAAACAACAGAAATTTATTCTCTCACAGTTCTGGAGGCCAGAAGTTTGAAATCATTATCACTGAGCCAAAGCCAAGGTGTCGGCAGGGCCACATTCCCTCCAAAGGCTCTGGGGGAGAATCCATTCTCTGCTTCCTCCAGCTTCTGGTGGCTGCTGGAATCTCTTGGTTTGTGACCACGTCACTCCAAGCTCTGCCTCCATGGTCACACTGCCTTCCCCTCCTCTGTTTGCCGCTCTCAAATAAGGACACTTGTGATTGCATTTAGGGCCCACCCACATAATCCAGGATAATGTCGTCATCTCAAGGTCCTTCAACTTAACCACATCTGCAAAGACTCTTTTCCCAAATAAGGGAGCATTGATGAGTTCCGGGGATTAGAAGCAGCTACCTCTGGGAGCCACCCTTCAGCCAACACTCAACCTTGGTTCTCATTTCTGAGTCACAGGTGTCCCTTAGCAACTGATCTTACAAATTAACATGTTCTAAATAGTGAAATTAGACTTTGTAGGAACCACTTCCGCCATCCCTAGGGAAAGGACTAAAAAGCACTAAAAAAAAAAAATATTCACAGATGACTTTCTTTAGGACAAGCTGGGGTCAAGCATGAAAATTATATTCTTCAACAGGAAAAAGAAACAGAGCTCATTTTCCTCAACAAACATATTGCAGGTCACATTTTTATGGCTGAAATCAACAAAATGCTCTCCACAAGCTACAATCTTGTGCGACACAAATTGTTTCAGAAACACTCCCGCCGCCAAGATGAAAAGTGGATGTGGCTCGTTCTTCTCACCCTGTTGTCTTGAAAATTCTTTCCCACGTATCTGGAGGTTGCCTGTG
>NW_006442484.1:67533670-67555529 GCF_000325575.1 Pteropus alecto
GGCCCAGGGAATCTCAGAGCACAGAGCGTGAAACACTTCAAGGTTCTGCGGTAGAAACCCCAGACAGCTGTTGTCTGAGGGAGTTGCCTAAGCGTATTAACAGGGCCAATAGGAAACCGCGCGCTTCAGGGAAGCCATAGGATCCTGACAACTTCGGTGCTCGGGTCTTTGTTAACAAATCCTCCGTTTGGGGAACAACTTCGCCAGAAGATGTTCACACATGGAGAATGCCCAGTAGGCCTTTGGTCAATATGATTTTATGGTTTGTTTAAAAATGGTTAAACAGCTATTAAGCTCTCCCCTCCCGGGTCTGCATCCTTGCCTTCGTGGAAGTCATGCATGCATTCGCTCCCTCCCTCTAAAACTCTCAGACACATAAACACACACACTATGTAGTTTGATTGCTCCATTACGGAGAGGAAACCACAATTTTTCCACCTCTGTTGAACGTTAAGAATTCAGTCACAACCGTGAACGTGAGCTCACCGGCCTCCAGTGACAAGCTGGGGCCTTTTGAGCCACAGTAGCTCTCTCAGCACTGAGACGCAGCCAAGGTTGTATGTGTTGGGGGCAGGCGTGGGGGTGAGGGCATCCTTTCTGATACATACCCTGTTTCAAAAAGGCTGGATAAAATTGATAGAATTAGAAAGCTTCCTTTTCTTGGTGGTAGTTCAACCTTCTCTGTTTTATTTCTGCTGGGTTGGCACTAACTCGCCAGGCAGGTCATTAACCACATTTATTACTCACAGTCCAGGAAGTCTGAGTAAATGCAGCCAGAAGAGGCGCCCCAAGCCCACAGCGCTGGCTCCCACAGGACCCTCTGTGTCAGGCAGGAAGTCCCCTCCAGGAGCAGATTGCAATGGTTGCCAGCTGGATGGCCATTTTGATCAGGAGCCAACCCCAGCTTCTCTTCCAATGTCACTCTTGGGGGAGGCTCAGCAGCCGTGAAACCTCTCCTGGGACACTGTCATCCAACTGTTACACCGAACATGGATTTTCCTGACAAGCCCAAAGCAGCCCAGGGTATTTTCCCCAAATCCTTTAGCTATGCATCCCAAGAAGGTTTCGGTTAGGATAGAGCTATATTTTATACCATCCAGAATGTTGGCAGTTTTCTTCTCTAACATGTGATTTAGAATAACAGTATGTAAGAACCTGGAGTAAATACAATAACAAAATTCAATTTTAGCCTGAGCAAGAAAGCAAGCAGAGGTTTACATAGTCCACTCTATTGAAATTGTCAAATTTAGAGATGCCAGATTTTTAGCTTTTGGTTCATAGAACAAATATTTATTAGCTGAACAGATCACAAGAACAAAAGTGATGTTCTCAGCAGTTTAAAAATATGATCTGAAATTCAGAATTCTATTTATTAACCTTAATTTCTTCACTCACAGAAACTGGAGGAAATAGGGGGTTTCATCTTCTTCTCAGAAAACATGACACTACTTAGTTCCTTCTTGGCCACACCTTACGGAGAGTGGAAGTTGGCAGTCCCTGCCCTGCACGCAGTGCCCCTGCGGAGACTCGCAGAAGAGAAGAGAACGGAGAGACATGAGAGAGCGACAGAAGGAATCAGGAGAAGAAGAGATCCGAAGTCCCAAGGAAACTGCAGTGGTCTTGGTTAGCTAATTCTTCTCACCCTGAGTTGTTGTGCATTTATACCGAGAACATACCTTCTTCAAGTCCAAGAGACAGATAGACCTGGTTTTCTATAAGCCATCTCGTGGCATAAAGAGAATGCAAAGTAGGAAGATCTGCTCCTCCAAAAAAGAAAAAAAAAAAACAAAAAAAACTCTCCCATGCCACCTGATGGTCCCCCATCCCCAATTTACTTCTGTGTGCTGAGAACGGCCTTCCCCCAGGCATTCTCTTAAAATATACACTCCTCTAGGAGAGGTTGTAAGTCAAATCCCTTGTTCATTAGCTTGCATAATATTTTCAAATTCTTCAGCAAAGGAGAAACCAAAAAGATTAAAGGCCATGAGGCGGACTAAGGGCAACCGAAATGGAGGTGAGGAGAGGAGGCCCCACTGGCCTGTGTGGAAGCCGTACCCTGATCTGAGCAGGTACCCAGGGTACAGTACAGTGAGCTAGGGCGGGAGAAAAGAAGGCAGTTTCATGGGGTGGGAGGAGGTATCCTTTCTTGCTGGCTGACTCAGCTCACGGCAGGGTACGCAGCTTGGTGATCAGTTCCCACTTTTCTCCTCAGCCGGGCTCTTTTGTAGGGTACACAGCCTGCATAGGTTGTGTACATGCAGAAATTCTGGCAAGAAGACGAAACCTCGGTTTCATAACTTCCCTTATGGACTAGCCTCGAAGAAAGAACTTTCATCAAGAGACAAAAGAGAAAAAGACCTTTGAGCCTATTGACATTCCCCATTTTTATTTTTAGCTGAATTTATGCTTCTAGAAAGTTTCCTTCATTTTTGCTCTAAGTACCCAGGTGTTTTCAGCCACTATTGGCCAAGACAATGGGGTATGCACTCACTGTTACTATCTCGAAATATTCTCTACCCCTTTTCTCTCTGTACCCAAAACCTCCCATTTCCCGCATCCCTATTTCCCAATGTTTTTCCTTCTTCCTCGGACATAAATAAGGAAGAAGATGGTTGGATGGGTTGGCAGCATTTGAGGTGATGGATTACCATTCAACAAATAACTCATCGAGTGGGGAGATGGGTGGGAAAACAAGAAACGAAAAAACAGGCGAGGCTCTCATAACGAAAGTGAACAGTATATTTGTCAAACAAACAAAACAAACAAACAAACACACTCGTGTGCCTAGACCGTTCTAATCTGTCTAATTGTCAAGATTCTGGCAATCTCAGAGAGTCTAGCCTCGTGGATAAATCTTTACACTTACTTTCAAGAAGTGGGGGCAGAATCAAATATGTCTACTTCACTAGCCCAGGGACACATAGGTAAAAAGTGGAGGAGCTGGATTCGAACCCAGGAAGCCTGACTCCAGAGACCCTGGGTTCATGACCTCTGTGTCCATACAGCCTCCCAGTGAAGCTGGGGTGTTCTGGAACTCCTCCTTCCTGTCTTCCAAGTGGAGACCATGCCAAGGAGCAACCAGGCAGGGTCAGGTCAGAGTCATAAGCCCCTGGGTACAGTAAGAGCAGCCACTGCCATTCAACCAGGACCAAATGTTATTGAACAAATACACTAACATAGGCAACCCAGGTGGCCAGAGAGGCTCTCTCAGGCCTGCCTGGCCTCATATTTCATGTCCAAAAGGATAAGCCCTCAGGCTAACGAGAATAAATGTAAGTAGCTTACTCAGCTTCCCTGCCAAACATGATAACTGCAGGCTGGGAGAAGGGACAAGAATTGTCTCTTATACATTCTCCATTGTCAGTAAGCACAACCTAGTAAGAATTTTCTGTTGATCAAAGCAATGGAAATTAAAATTCGGATCATCGTCACTATGCTTGGAAATGTTGTTTATGTGTAAAAACTATTAGAAAAATTCTTATAGGTTTAAAAAAGGTTCTCTCAACTCTCAGCTAAGTTACTAACTAAAGTGTCAGATCATTGGAATGACCAACATATTTCCTCTCCAAGTTACGGTCTCATTTTTTGTTTTCCTCTTACACGTCATTAAGTTAATACCGAAAATTTTTAGTATATTGTTTACGTAGTTGTAAAGGATATATTTTCCAGTCTATTAGATGCATACTTTGAGTATATTTTTATAATAATCTTGGAGCTGAAGATTTAGCACCAATTTGTGGGAAATGTCTCCCACGTAACATGTTTAGAAAATAAAGTTTGGAAAAGCCAAACCTTATTGTCAAACCAACTACCAAGTCAAACTTACTTAGAGTCAGAAGAAGTCTAATTTTACCTTGTTAACTCAAACACATGTGTTAATACAAGTGCCCATGACAATTTCATTTGTTCTGGATTCTAATTCTAAAATGAATGGATGGGTAGATGGATGGATAGATGGATGAGAGTGTTGTCATGACTTTGTCACTGGATGAAATAAGCTGTTATCTCCTTTAATATTTTTTTAATTGTGGCAAATACATTACATAAAATTTACCATTTTAACCATTTTATGTGTACAGTTCAGTAGTGTTAACTGCATTCGCATTATTATGTGACAGATCTCTAGAAGTTTTTATCTTGCAGAATTGAAATTCTAAACCAATTGAACAACAGCTCCCCGTCTCCCCTACCCCCAGCCTCTGGAAACCATAATTCCACTTTCTGTTTCTATGATTTGGGCTCCTTTAGACCTCATTTATACTTCATATAAATGGAATCATATAGTATTTGTCTCTTTGTGGCTGACTTATTTTACTTAGTATAATGTCCTCAAGTTTCATCCATATTGTAGCATGTGACGAGATTTCCTTCTTTTTTTAAGGCTGAGTAATATTCCATTATATGTATATGCTACATTTTCTTTATGCATACATCCATTGAGGGACATTTGGGTTGCTTCCACCTCTTGGCAATTCTAAATAAAGCTGCAATGCACATGGGTGTGCAAATATTCAATATTTCTTAAGGAAGCTCTTTTTGCTTTGGTGTCATGGGGTCCCCATCCCCAATAGCAATGCATTATTAAATTGTGCCTTTTAAGGGTGTCCTAGGGATATTCTTTCCCCCCAAGGAAATACACCATAGTAAAATCCAAGATTGGTGAGAGGAATCCTTTTCTTTTATAATGTGGAAAATGGGTGATTAGGAAAAGAAAGTCAAGAAAAACCTGGGAAACCACAAATAAACACTGCACAGTCAGCACAGAGTGCATATGAAAGTTGGGTTTCAGGAAATTTGTTTTCTCATAGCCATCCGTGCCCCTGTGCAGTTTCCACACACTCCCAGAGGCATACACAACCTGGTGAAAGACAGCTTATCACTTCACACAGCCCCTGGTATCTGGCCGAAACTCCACAAATGTTAGATTTCAGTATAATCTGTTCTCTGAGAATGCACTACTACATACACACCTACATTCTCATTCCACTCCCCTACCAAATAAATAAATAAATAAATAAATAAATAATAGAGAAGACTAGCATGTGATCAGGTAACAGGTGCAATGAAAAATTAAAATAGACTGAGCTGAAGGAAAGAAATGCATTTGAACCCCCCAGCAGGGAAGGTGCTCATTCCCTGCTCCTTGCATGCCTTATTAATGATGATGACCATTTAATCACGTCCCCTGGTGGTAAAGGAAACATCTTGTTCCCATTCATTAGGTCACAATAACTTTTTTGTTCACCCAAAGTGCTTGGGATATGGTTCAGTGCATAATGTCACTGACAACACTGCTAATTGAAATCCCATCTGAAGTATTGCACCTACATAATGGAGACTGGCCAAATAATTCCATGTCTTTCATAATGTCTTCTTCCTGCTCCTGTCCTAAGCTCCTAATTTACCGCCAAGCCCATTTTCTGAAGGGTTTAGCCTACTCAGCAACTGAGTGCACAGTGACCCAAGATTAGCGGTGGAAAATAAGATGTTTGTTGAATGAATGTATACAGGCATGCATAAATGAAGGGATGAGGGAACGATGAATAAAGAACGTAAGGCCACAGAGTGTTTGATTGCCTGGTGCCGAAGAAAGTCAAACTGAGAACACTCCTTAAGTGCTTTAATCTTTCTTGTTAGCACAGCCATGACTTAGCCAACACTAATTAAGTCCTCAACAATAGCTAATGAACTATTCAATAAAACTAACCAACTTTACATCCTGACCTCAGAAAAGGTCAAATGATTCAATGACCCAACTCCACAGCCAGGTAGCTGTCCTTCCTGAGCGCTTCCCCTCACAGCGTCCTCTAGCTGTCAGGCTTGGCAATCGCTTGGATTCATTGCTCTCCAGCCGAGGGGATGCTCCTGCGCACCCGTTTTCTCAACTAAATGCTTCACGACATCCCTAGTGAGTCTGATCTGCTGAGCCTTCACTGAGGGTCCGTTCTCTCTTCCAGCTTCCTTCTCTCTGCTCAAAGAAACACCCAATAACCCCACACTCGAACCTCCCTACATTCTGATTCATTAATTTTGACAGTCACATCCTTAAAAATAAAGAGGCGCCGAGCCGATGTCGATGAGAAATAAACATGGCAACTCTGTCTATAAATTGTAGGGAACCAGAATTCTCTTATGGAGACAGTTTTGTCTCTGCCATCTCTGCCCCTGAGTGTGAACGCACATCATTTATTACCTTTATCTTTGGATATAACCTACGTAAGCAAGTCGTTTTGCAGTCAACCAAATTTTAGCAGACTTTGAAACATTGATTGTGTCTGAAGATTGCACTAGTTTAGTTATTTTTTAGCACTTTGACCCGTCATGAAAATATTCTCTCAAATCCTAGTATTTCTCCTCCACTCGCATAATAACTTCGAAATGTGTTATCACTGAGAAACTCCATTCTCTCTGCCAACAAGTCCCTGGAGGAATGTTCTAGAAGAAGAAAAGAAGTTTTTACAGTCGCTTTGGGAGAGAAAGTCACTCATCCACTGGACCTAATCAAGTTTTCCAAGACATGACCCACAGCTGACAGCCAGAGCTACACTCTTTGTATTTGTGCTTTTTCTTTTCCTTTCCTTTAAAAAGAAATGGCAAAAACCTATGCTCTTTCTTCCACAGCAAAACATAATAGGCAAAAACAAGCAACTACTATTGTGGGAGTGCTAATAGGGATTCTAGCCTGTAAATAAAAAGACTTACCGGGACCGGAGGGCTAATTAACAGGTCATCCAGATAATGCACTAACACAGGAGGAAATGTGTATTTAAAAAACAGGACTGAGCGTGTACTGCAGGCTGCTGCTGACTTTACAGCTGCTCTTATGGCCCCGTGGAAGCACATCAGCATGGGGTGGGGAATGGGGATGAGCTCAGTCCCAGCCCCAATTAATGCCTCCTTTCCTCCTCAATGAATCAAGGGATATATATTAAAATGAAGACTGTTCAGAGGCTTGTATTTGGAGACAATGATCTCCTTGATAGTCTGACAAACAGTGCAATAAACATATCTGCCACTCAGTAGCATAGTCTAAGAAACACAGATGGTGGTCTTGCCTTCTCAGAGGAAAGGGGCCTAATGTCCACCTCCTCTGTGTCTTTATATCTCTTGCGTGGACAGTTGGCTCTTTGGCATGCATGTCGGTTCACTTGGCATCCCTTCAAACAGAAAATTCTGTGAGCTGGCAGGCTTGCCCATAGGCTGTCAATGTTCTTAATGGGGATCCAGGGACATCTAGGATGTGCCAATGCCTTCTAATTCGCAAAGAAATATTACCCGTGGTGTTGTTTTAGTGTTATGTCTTTTATTAAAGCTTAAAACATCTGAGTACCCACCCTATTTTTCAATAGGGCGAGCGTGTATGTAAATAACTGACATGGACATTCTCAGCAATGGCCCTGAGCAAAATGGTGAACTCGCAAACGTGTGAGCATTAGCTTTCTTTTACCACCGTAACAAATCACCATAAATGCAGCGCTTCGAAACAATGCGAATTCTTTACCTTACAGTTCCAGAGTTCAGAAGACTGAAATGGGTCTCACTGGGCTGAAATCAAGATGTTAGCTGAGCTGCATTCCTTTCTGGAGATTTAGGGGGAAATCCATTTCCTTGCCTCTTCCAGTGTCTGGAGGCCGCTTCCTCCATCTTCGAAGCACCTTCCAGTCTCTCTTACTCTGACCTTCAGCCTCCCTCTTGCACACTTACAGGACCTTTGTGATTATCTCGGGTCCATCCAGATAATCGAGGATTAACTCCCTATTATAAAGTCACCTGATTAGCAATCTTAATTTCCCATTGCCAGGTAATCTAATGTATTCACATATTCTTAGGATTATAGCATGGATATCTTTGAGGGGCCTCTATTCTGCCAACCACGGTGTGTCTGCAATGGCCCCTTCCCTCACTCTGTTCCTTCCTCAGGAGTATTTCTTCCTGCACCCAAGGATGCTGGTTATTCTCATTTGCAGAGGGCAATCGCTTACCCTACTTGATGATTATGTCGCAGGGCTCCTGCTTTCTCCTCCTTTGTTTCTCTTCACAGAAATTCATCATATTTGTTTGACTTTTCATTCTACCATCCATTTCCAGCAATTTTATCAGCTCAATTGTCTCTTAGTCCCTTGGCTACGTCTAACTCTCTGTCTTCTTTCAGGGAAGCCACAGAGCACTAAACTGAAAGTGATCCCCTGAAGCTGTGTTCCTCAACTCAGTGGAGAGGGACACACCCATCTGAAACAGTGGCTTGGGGTCTGTCACCGATTCTCCCCATCTGCAGAGTGAATCTTTGCATTCCCAGCATTGAGTTCTTTTTCTAATTTCTCTTTCTTCAATTGACTTTCTCCAATAAGCCTATCCTAGATTCGTGAAATCGTAATATTTACCGTTGCCAAACATTTTGTTGGATCTTTAATAATCAAATGCATTGTATGTCTACAAGGCCAGCCTTTGGAATTGCTGATGTGATTTAAGGGTGGTTTAATTGGCTGAAATAAAACCTCCCTCACGGGATAGTGCCCTATAACTTGAGGCTTCCTTCAGATGTTAAAATGAAAATTCTTGTGGAAGGGTTTACGCATTAAACATCGTTGGTTGTTGGCATCTCCATGTGAATAAATGAATGAAGAGTCAATCAATCAATGAACTTAAGAGCCTGCTCTGTGGGAGTCCTGGTCTCTCCTCAGCCACGTTGGAGAGGTGGCAGAGATAAAGAACACGAATGTAGAATACAGACTCGCCTACCTGACTGAGTCTGTTTCTTCAGTGCGTCAAAGTCAAAGGGCCCGCATTTCACCAGAACTCTGGGCTGCCACAGGTATCAGTTTACTTGAGCCAAGCATCTGCCGTAGAAAAGAGTGGTACCTTCTGGAGACCTTCTTCCCACACATGCCTTCAAAGTGCTTAAAACTCTTAAGGCTCTTCTGCCAAAATCCAGTAATTGCAGCATCTTGGGAGCATGATACACGGTAGAGATGTCCTCTGGGACACTAGAGTATACAGGCCAAAGGTGTTTTCCTTATCAGTAAACTAGAAATAGCGACCACCTCCCAGGATGCTGGTGAGGATTAATGAGATAGCGTGTGTAAAGTGCTGCTGTTGTTTAGCCTCTATCTGGAAGGGAAAAGAGGACGTGAGTAGAGTTGAGAGAAGGATCAACCAGTTCGTGTCACAGCTTTTCCTTCGTCTTTGAAGCGGAGTGCCCACTAAGTACCAAGCACAGAATTACCCGTTCCCATGGACAGGTAATTTAATCCTCATAACTGCCATATTCTAGGTGAGGGAATGACCGAGGGAGGTGATATCACTAACTCCCCAAGATGGCAAGGGAAATAAGAGGAAGAGCTGGGGCTCCTGACTCTTACTTCTGAGTCTCTCTCCCCTTGAATAATATCAGCCTGGTCCCAGAGCACTAAGTAGACACCTCTGGGGGTCTGCTTATTATTGCCATTTTTATATCAAGTATACATCAAACAGAAGTGTCCTTGCAATATGCCAAGCTCTCTGCTAAGAACGTTACATGCAATATCACATTTAATACTCACAATCACCCAATGAAATAAAATCAGTCTCACATTGCAGGTGAAGAACTTGACTCTCAGGGAAGTTAAGCAATGTCTCAAGGTCACATAGTCATTAAAAAGGAAGAGTTCTCAGATTCCAACCCAGGTCAGCCTAATTGCAAGTAACTGTCCATCTAGATTGACTAGGGTAAAGATAAAAGGAACACCCTCCCTCATAGGTCTGTTCTTGCTAGATTCACACACACACAAAAAATATCATGTAAAATATTAAGGAAAGCACTTTTAGAAGGGGACCTAATACTGCAGAAGACCCTGAGTTTAGAGGAAAATTCAGGCAAGACTCAAAAGAACTATGATATTTAGAAGTAAGCCAACAGTTATTCAAGGCAATTCAACTTATTTAATTTAAAAAGAAAAAATATAGAGAGAGGAAGTTAGTAATTTCTTTTTTTTTTTTTTTGAAGAGCAAAATACCCAACCAGAGAATGCTCTCACACCAAACAGCATCCATCATATGATGCTGCAGATTTTCTGAAACCGTCAACTATGTATGTGTGTGGAATTGTTCCCTCAAGGAAAGTGGCCAAAACTCTGTTGCATGAGATTCATGTAAGTGCTCTGGACAGAGATGAGGAAAGACATTCTAGGGAAGACTCTGCCTGATGGAAGGGGAGACCAGATGACCCAAGAGTGCTGCATTCTTCGGGCAGCACGTTTCTAATTGAGCGCGTAGCAGCATGGAGGAGAAGTATCTCACACCCAGCAGGTGCACAGGGAAGGAGCCCGAGCATCTATGGGCCCTGGGGACTGGGCATTATTGTTAAGCATCCCTGGCTTCTCACCAGCCTGGTGGACCCTGCTGATTGAGGCCTGGTGAGGCAGCTCAGGCTTCTGCTTGGCACAGCCAAGCCCACCCTGGCCACCATGATGTTCGGAGCCCTCCCCTCGGCAGGCTGCCCAAGCCGATGGATTGCATCCTGTCAGAATATTGATCCTGGTGAACTAGGGGACCCTTGGCTGTGATTAAAAGAACCTGAGCATAAAGAAAAGTCTTGAACTATAGATGATACCATGCCCCTTGGGAGACATTGCCAGAAAATCAACTCCAAACTGTTCTAATGGAATGCGATTGAGACCTTAAACATTGAAGGAGGGGGTTCTCCATAGACAGAAGATGCCATCCATAGCCAGGAGGTCCCCGTCAGCTCTGCAAATGTCGAGTCCTCCTGCCTCTGTGTGGCGATCAGACAACCCACTGACCCTTCTGCACGATGACCTTGCATCAATCCCTTTAGCAAGGACAAAGCAGCCCGAGAGCGGAACGGGCCTGTGGCCATGATGTAGCTCCTATCACACAGGCTTCCCGGCATCTCTTCCCTCTTGAGTCCACGGCTAAATAGAAGACACCTGCAGATCCAGGTCTCTCACTTCTCCCACTTGCTCCCAGGTTCGAAGTCTCCAAGGAGTTAATGATCCTCCCCTCCCCTCTCTGTGCTCTTTCCTGCTGCTGACGTCACCTGTTACCATGTTGGGTATTGGGTGTCCTCGAGCCAGGCAATCTGGGCCATTGGAAGTAAGTGAAGGCACTTGTGTCCTTTTAGACCTGAAGCTGATCCAGGAGAGACAGAAGGGCCTCTCAATGGTTTCCAGGCATGAAATAGACTTGAGCAGAGGTAAACAGGGAAGCAGGTAACATGATGTGGCTCTTCAACGGGATTGGAAAACCTGAGTAAGAGCCACATCAATGGTTCGTTGCATTCTGTGATGATTTTCAAGGTGTTTGCGCTGAGAGTGGTCCTGTCTCTCATTCATTTCTCAGTCCCCCACCCCACATCAGGTATTCTGACTAACAACGATATGCTGCCACTTGCACTGCGTCTCACAGATGGCAGGGTCCTTCCCCTGCACTCATCAGTCGTCCCTTTAGCTGACACCCCTTGAGCACAAGGTATGTGCCAGGCACTGTGCTGGGCCACAGGAATGAAAACCATTGGAGCCCCTGCACTCCAGAGCTCCCGTGCTGGGGGGAGGAAAAATTAGAACACAGCATGATGGATACAGTTGCAGAAGGGGCCCCTCTCCACGCCCAAACAGGGAAAAAGGTCAGTTGAAGAAGCCTTTGGTGGCAGTGACTCAGGACCCAGTTATGAGAGTCGGGCTCTAGACAGCGAGGAGACTTGAACTTATGAAATTCCCAGCAAGATTTGCATCCACACTGGAGAAAGATCTTCCTGGCTGCGGTGGAGCGGGGTGGGAATGGGGGGTGGGGCAGGGAAAGCAGGTAGGAGAGAGGGGGAGCCACCCTGGTGGCTGCAGGGAGGGGGAGAAGGAAGAGGGACAGAGAGACAGGAGAATCAACAGTTCTCTGTGACCAATGGCTATGGAGTGTAAAGGAGAAGGAGGAAGGATGCTCCCGGGTCTGTCTTAGAAGCCTGATAGAAAATGGTGTTATTCCTGAGGCAGGAAAATCAGGAGAAGGAGGAGGGGGTCAGAGAAGAAAGTGGCCCTGCATAATACCCTGGGGAGAGCTGTGCGGAAACCTGAGGCTGACCTCTGGCTGACCTCTGGCTCCAGAGCCCTGAACAGGGGCGGGAAGTAGAACTGGGGACATGGAACCAGCAGGGCAAGCTGGATCCTGGTGGGAGATGCTGCCCAGGGAAAGCACCCAGGATTATTTAAAATAACCACAACAAAAGAGTAAATGGGCACGGATAGAACCCAGGAGATACCAATATCTATAGAAACCACAGAAAGGAAAAAAATCCACAATGAAGACTTTTCTAAAGCCTGAGAAAGAGCACTTAGGAGAGTTATGTCAATTATATTTCAATAATTTTATGTCAGTAATTTTCTAAGGAAATAAAAAAAAGAAAAAAGAAAAATTGGAAGAGGGTAGTGCATGAAAACAAAGGAAAGAGAGAGGAGGGCCTCAAGGACTAAAGTCGGATTTGCTCTTCACAGCAGTATTATCTGTCCCATTTTACAGAGAAGAAAACTGAAGTTCAGAGACTTGGAGAAGTTAAGCAACATGTCCAAGGCTCTTAGTTCAGACGATAAGGCTTAAATCCAAGACGTCAAGTGTCAGCCCAGCTCATGCCTCATTCCCACACCGCTGCCTCCCACAGAGCAGGCTCTTAGGTTCATTGATTGATCGATTGATTGATTGATTCGTTCATTCATTCATTCACTCATTCCTAAAAACTGTAACTACTTCTTATGGTCAAATGAAATCATTAGAGGTGGGGGAAGTGTTTACACTAATATGCTGATAAACGAATTGGAGAGGAATTCTTCAGGTGTGGAGGCAAGACCGGTATTTCTTAAAATGTTTCATGCCAGCTCCAGCCCCTGCCCTCCACAATTGTGCACGGTTTCGCCCAGCTCCACACCGGTGAGAGTCTGAGAAAAAGGAGTGGAAACGAGGTAGTTTCTGAGACACACAGAGAGTGCGGGGCTTGCTGTGTGGGTGGAGGGTCGGGGACTGGACGCTTTCCCTGGCCTCGGCCAGTGCTGCGGCCTCACCAAGCTGCGGGCAGAAGGCAGCCCGCTCGCGTCCTCGCCACCGTGCGCGAGCCTGTGGCGCCACCTGGTGCACGGCACCGGCATCAACACGTTCCAGCAGCGCCGCTGGCAACGGCGAGAGCTGGGCTCCCCTGTTGGGTGGATGATATTTCTGCCAGGGAGACCCTGGAGCATTCTCAAACCTTGTTTTCTCTCTGCTCCTCAGTGGCCAGTTCAGGTGACCTGAAAGATTTACCAACGACGTCTTCGGTGGCCTGAGCACGTCCACTGGGAACGAGGATGACAAAGAGCAAGAATTATCAAAACCCTTAAAAGACTGGGACGGGCGGACAGTCCTGGGAGAGAAACTCTGTGTTTCATAAAGAGCTGGGCAAAGGAGATACAGGGAGAAAAACATAAACCCTGGAACTGAGCTGCCCTGAGCACCATTCATTCCAGCCACACTGAATGATAAATCCAATGAGCAAAATTATTTCTCCAAGGGGGGAAAAAAGAGAGAAGGGAGAGAAGAGGAAAGAAACAAGATACATAGTGTGCTCGTGAGAGATTTTTTTAAAGGGTAATAACAATATGGAAAAGAAAAATGCGGGGGCCATTGTAGAAATGGGGAGGGGGCCCCTTGATTCTGGATTCACTTGATGAGGAAATGATGGAATTTCCCTCTGCACCCGGCTTGAGTAAATCAGCCTCGAAATGTACCAGAGAAACCAACAAACAAAACATTCCCTTCTCCTGCATCTCTCATGCAAAGTGTCCCAAAGAGGCTTTGCAGAATGGAATTGAGCCGAGTTTCGCAATGAGAAAGCATATATGCTATGAAGGAACGTTCTCTATAGAAGCAATCAATCCAAGGTGATTCATGCAATCAGCCAGTCAGAGGTGCAAATCCCCTGGGCACAGGAGATATGCGGCTGGCCTGGATGCCTATTTTTGGGGGGCTACGAATGAATGGATTTCTCCCTCCTTCCCAGGCTCCAATGCTTTTAACAATTGGCACTGTGGCAGGATTTATACCACGGGTTCTTGTAAATTGTACCTTCTCTCCTTTTCAAAGGTTTCTTTCAATAAAATGCAGATGGAATTGTTCGAGAGCTGCTTTTCGTGTGTTTATAGGTTACTTCTGCTCTGCTGCTCATGCAGGTGCGTGTCTCTAGGCCTCTTTGTTTTTTATTTTCTCTGCCTATTAGGGAAATGGAAACATATGGATTCCTTGTTTGGGCCCAGCGGACCTTATAGAATAGTATCCCTGTTGCTTTCCTCACACATCTTCCTGTAATCACATGGTTCTGAATTAGCCTCTTAATCCCCAATGGAAAAGCCATAATACGAGGAAATTCAATAAAACGTACATGCGGTCTGAATGCCAAAGCATTTACAAAAATAGATGGGAATGTGGTCATTTATACAACTGTGAAAGGAGAGTCTTAGCTGGCATTGGTGATGAGTCACGTGTGCGTAGACAAGCAGACATTCAAAATGGCAGGCGTGAGCCTGGTGTTCGGACGAGCGAAGGTTTTAAAGTCTAGTTGGGAAAAAATAATACTCAAGTACAAAGAAACTTGGAGGTTTGATTTTGGATCTGAACCTCCAACATAAACCTTTCCAGGTTATAGAGCAGTTTGATGCAGAAATTCCATGACTGTTCTTTACCTAGCACATGAAGAGTCTGGGAACATGGAGAATGTTCCCAGAGACGAATGGTGAAGCCCTGCCATAAGTAATATTCCCACGTCATAATTTTTAGTGTAAATAAGTAACTCATTTACTGAAGGCTGTGTCTGTTTTATTAAAAATACCCCCACTACAGTTCTTTAAGAAGAAGAAATAAGTAAATGTTAACCAGGAGGCTCTCGCCATTTCCAGCAGAGTGCTTAAGACCAATAGAAACAAATAGTGTCTATGTTGCTCAAAATTTCAGAAGAACATCCCTCAGGCAAAGACTATCATTTTACAGTCCTTCGTCCGTGCCAGTCTAAGGACATCCTAGGAAGGAGGTGAAGCTCACAGACATCTGTCCCTGTGCACATCTAGACAAAAAGGTAAATGCACTCTGTAAGGCATCAAGCTTGCAATCTTATGCAATTTGGGACCCCAAAATGATTTTCCAAGACTTAGACCAAAATGTGTCTGGATTCCATGTGCTTACTTGAGCTTTTGGAAACACTGCCAGAGTTGCAGTCCAGAGGGAGTCACACTATAGAGCCCCAATGACCAGGGCCTCTGCCCATCTTCTTGTCACACCCGGTGGGAAACCTGCTCTACTGGATGGATAGATTCCCCTGGGTAGGCAGAGACTTTCAGACCTTCCCAAACCCTTCCCCTGACCCACTCCAGAATATGGAGTTATGGCAACTAGAGGAAGGATATGGCAAATATTCTCCCCTGGTGGAGAATCAGCATATATAATGAATGATGTCAGCAATGGAGCCTTTTGTTTTGGTGAACAGAGTGAAAGCAGAAAAGGGATCACTAATCAGGGTCTGCTGGGAGAGCTCTTACAACGACTCTCTCGACTTAAACTTGTTTTTTTCCCTCACAAATTCATGAGTCCAATTCTATACTAGCTCCTCCTCCAAAGAAAGTCAAACAAAGTTAGCAGGGGGATCGACACACTCCCGTCGTCGTCCCAGCCTCAGTTTCCATGTAACCTCAGGCAGATTGTGTGACACCTTGAGCTTCGGTTTCCAAATATGCAAAATGAGAAGTTTGGACAAGATGATTTCTAAAATCATTTCCAGCCACACTATTCTAGGACTCTACGTATTAAGTGTTAAAGGTTAACTAGGAAGATGTGCTCCCCATATCCCGTAAATATAATGCTCAGGACTTAGGGGTTTTCTAACAGAGCAACGTGGGTCCCTCCACCCTTGTGTGGACTCCTCCCGTTACCATCAGCACTTATTCCAGAGATGGCTGGCCAGAAAAAAAAGGATTGCCTGCGTTTTGTCATGGAAGCGTTTTCTCCTTTGACTTCTTATTGTCGGTAGAGAGATGTAATAAATACTAATTAAAATAACCTGATGCAGCATCTTTCCTCCTGACAAATAGCTCATCCCCCGTCTTTACATAAACAAATTAGAAAAATTATATGAGGTTATATGGAGCTAGAGAGAGTAAAAGAACAGGAGTTACATCGTGCGCTGGGTATGTGCCACAAGTTATACCGTGAGCCTATGATTGCAGCTATTTCGGATGTAATTACCTCAGTCACCCCCCACTGGGCAGGGACTCTTAAGGTCTGCTCAGCTTCTAGTGCATGGCTGGTGCTCCATAAATGACAAATGCAATTATAATAATTAATAATTCATATATTAATAATGCGATCCCTTTTCCCATGCTCCATAATGGCCTGCCAACATGCCACGCATACACAGGAACAGGGGCTGCCAGGCGCCCCGGAATTTCTCCACACTTTCATAGAGCTATGTCTAAAGGTCGCCTTGAAGAGGCAATCACAGCCGCCCATTAATCTAACGAAATGGCTGGCGTAAGTGCTTCTTTCTCTTTGTCTTCTTCCTATTTCAAATATTTGGGACTGTCTTCGAGGGCCAGCCCTGAGGAAATAAATGCCATGTTGACACAGTTCATAGCTACATAGGACCCTCGCTGCACTTCCCAGAGGCCCAGCAGTCATGACACCTCACTCATCCCCAGCACCTCCCTTCTTACCCAAAAACTGCAAAGAGCTGTAGCAACTGAAATGTCCATCCAGACCATCCCGGGCGGGGCGCCTCCAGCAGCAGAGCCCGGAGGCCTGCAGATGGCTTATCTGAGGCGAACTGGTGAACTCGGTTAGGCAAATCCTGAACCCACAGTGAACAGCCTGTTCATTTAGGAGGCACTCACAAAAATCAAAAGCTCAAGCAGGTTATTAATATCCCAGCAAGTCTTCCCAGAAGAGGGCTAATGTTGATCTCTTTATCTCATCTGTGTTTTCTTTTTTCCTGCCATTCTTTGATTTTTCACAAGGCAGGTAATTCTATGTTTGATCAGAACTCACTCAAGGTGTCTAATGAATTTCAATTGCCAGTTTATTTAGTTTTCCTACTGGCCTTTCCTCCAGGACATTCCAAGCGATTTCCAAAGTAAGTATAAAAGTCAGTTATTTCTAACTCCTACCCCACCCCCCACTTCACCCTACATCCTCCCCTAACTCCCCCAGCCCATCTGCCTGCTCTTCCCCTCAGACCTTCTCAAAACAGGAAGCAGAGGCTGAGGTCATCAGACAACTCTCTAATCCTTCTGGAGCCCAGAAATGACTGACCTTTTGTTATGCATAAAATCCCCTCCTACACCCTAACTCTGAGCGACCGGAAAGCAAATGAGTGCTTTAAACGGGTCATCTTGCTTCTTACATATTGCTTTCTCACATTGTTTTTTTAGCTTTACTTTCTTTCAGGCTCCAAGTAAAACCAACTAAAATATAGCTTATGACTTCACCTTCAAAAGATAAAATATATATGAAATTACCTTCAGATTTAATTTTCTGGGTGTTGATTGGATCACATTCATCAAGATAATATTTCATTGGAGAGCTCTGTTAAGTACACCACTGACACAGACGCAGCCCAAATTGCTGCTGGTGATAAGCCTGAGTTCCCAGCTTCCACATCTTCACAACTCTGCCTCACTTCTGTCTACAGTCCTCCTGGCGGAAGTGCTCTGTGTATGTTGTTGGTATACTTTATGCTTCGTAGGGGGCTAAAAATAAAACCCTTTGAATATCAGGTTTTCTCTCTCTCATGCTTCTAGTTCAGAACCAGTGTCAAAAGTATCTGTCTCTGAGTGAACACTCCTTCCAGACCATTAAAAATATTTTTGCCTTCAGTTCAGTTCTGTGTTGTACTGAATTCAACATTTCTCATTAATAAATATACTGCTCACTCATCTGTAAATCCATCCATAGAAGAAGCCCAATATAACAAATCCATCACCTTTCCCTATAAGCCTGTTCCTCCTCTCATTCTTATCTTTACTTATTTAAAGTTGCCACCATTCCCTTAGTTTCAAGGGTTGGCAAACTCTTTCTGTAAAGAGCCAGATAATAAATATATTAGGCCTTTGAGTGATAAAGTCTTTGTCACAACTACTCCACTCTTCTGCTGTAATGTGAAAGCAACCACAGACAATACACAAACAAATACGTGTGGTAGTATTCCAATAAAACTTTATTTACAAAAACAAGTGGTTGCCCAGATTTGTCCCTAGGGTCATAATGTGTCAACTCTTCGACCAGAAACCTGGAAATCGCCATGTTTCCTTCTCTTTTTCATCCCATAAATCCATAAGTCTGCCAATCTTACCTCCTAAATATTGCTGAAATCTACTCTTCTTCACCATCTTTCAGTTCTTACTCCACTTTAAAGAAATTGCAACCGCAAATTATAAAAGATGCAAAAAAGACATTGGGGCACACAAGGTGATGTTCAAAGAAAATTGCTCATGCATCAAAGATTGGAGAATAAATTTATGTTTATTGTATTTTATCAAATCCAAGACATCGCTGATTTTAAGATGTACATTATTTCATGCATACTACTAAGAAAGAAAAAATACAGCCCAAACTCTAATCAAAGATTCTTATCACTCGGAATTTTTATATTTCTTAAAAAAAATTATTTGAGACATAGAAGGCATCGATTGTTCTGTATCATTTTTGTGCATACATTAAATATACATCTGTATGCAAAATAAATTGGTTAATGTATTTCTAAAACTTCTTGACATGAGGAGTCTGACTCATACATTATTTTCCATCTAGAGTCACAGAAGTCTGTATCCTTCAACTCAATATCTTCTCCTCTGCCATCAGGGTGATGGCAATGCAGCATTTCTTAAGAAAGTGCTCCACGATTGTTTCCAAAACTTCTCCCCAGCCTCTGACATCCATTCAGCAAGTTTTGACGCTGTCACTTTCTTGATCTTACTAAAAGATGTTAAGGACACATTTGTCAACAGCAGCCAGGACTTACATTTCTCCCTCAAATAGTCCTTAAATGGTTTGCGGCTTAAAACATTGAGGATTTGCAGTCATCCGGTCATGCCACCAGGAATAGTAAACTAATACGCTTATGCTGACAATGACAACTACATCTTGAAGTCTACCTAGCAGACAGTGATTACAAAACAATCTCAATTTTAGAAGTGTTAATGTAAAAATAAATAACAACGTGCAGTTTAGCATCCATTTAGTATATATTTTAAGTTACAACACGTGTTTGTGGCATATATGTAACAATTTTTACGATCCCCTACTTGAATTATTTTTTGATTAACTAACTACCAGTAAATGTTACCTGTAAAATAATAACAGCACCTCTGGTATACATGCCAAACAGTAATTTGGCAAGATCAGTCTCTATCAGAGGTGAGGTTTGGAGCTTCAAGGCCTCTCTCCAGATAGGTATGTCACTAGCTGTTTCACTGGCACGGTCTTCAGCAATTAGAAAAAAAAAGAAATTAGTTTTTTCCCCAAACTGCCCCCTACCTCCACAGGCTTGAACAATTCTTATTCCTCTACTGATTTGGCTTGAAAAGACTCAGCCATAGTGAGAAAATGAGCACTAAGATTCTTAGGCCAAATTCTTCTGGTCCAAGGATTATACCATGACCTCAAATTAGTGAAGCCTTGTAGAACCCACAAGGAACAAAAGGAAAGAGTTAAGTGTCACAGGGAAAGCCCTCTGACCCTGAGAGGTTAGAACATTCTTCTGGATTCACCCCAGGAGGGTACCTGCACCCATGGAGGAAAACATTCAGGCTTATACAGGACAACTCCCCATCAGAAATGTGAGCGGGCTCCGACTTCCTCCTAGAATAAGTTGCTATTTCAGTTATTGATTACAAAAACAGTGCCACTTATATAATTGTAGAGCCAGAAGGAACCTCAGAGAATGAAACCGTTAAAGCTCCAGCTGGGAAGACTAGAGAAAAGTGGGTTTTCCCGTGGAACCACACTTGGTCTGGAGCCGTGTCCAGATTCTTACCCTCACACTTTGGGACATTTGGTAGCAAAATCTTTAAATTCTTCAGACAGAGGCTACCTCATAAGACAATTTTGAAAATTATTAAAATAAAATGCCACCCACTTCAAATTCTGGAATGGGATATAATTTCTTTTTCCTTTTGAAGTGTGGGTGAGTGAGGTGCTGCCAAAGATTCCTAAGACCTCTTTTAAGCTTGACATGGAATTCATTAAAGTACATTTTTTAAAAACAATATTGTTTGATTTTCTTTGTTTTTAAAACATGCTGCTGAGGTTTTCAAAGGAAAGGCAGCATTGCTAGGAGAATGAGCTCAGGATGAAGCAACAGAGCTTCCAGTTCTAACCCTCGGCTCCTAGTGAAAAATCGGTTTAAGCGTGAGCCCATACCATCCTTTTTCACACGGGCCTATGGAATCCTGAGCTGAATGGCTGCTGTGTGTCCAGCAGACTTGCCTATAGGTGTAAAGTGATGGGGGAGCCAGAGAGAAGAGGAAGGTGGGGTCGCTTTTCTCTGTCTTACTTCAGCTGTAAATTTTCTGGGCTATACAACCATGAGAATTGATTTATTTTTCATTTAATACAGATTTATTCTGTGAAGCTTTGAACACTCACTGACTCTGAATGGTGAATTTTCAGTTTAGCAAAGCAAACGCTCAATAAATATTACTGGATATGAAATTTGCTAATCTGCACTCCCCCTGTTTGGAGATAACCATATTTTCTGCTGCCCCATTTGACAGATCTCCAACCTCTAGCATTTCAATGTTAATCCGAAATGATAAGTGATCAAGGCTCATAACCTAGTTTCTTTTCAGACGAGACTGACATTTTTTAAAAAAAGAATCACATTCCTAATATCACCCAAAGAACAAGTCAGGAATCCCTGGGGAATCTAATCAGATCTATTATGCTAACAGTGAAGACACTCCTGCCCCCAAGCCCTCAAGAAAAGATCTTAAGGAAGTAGAAATTAAATTGCCAAGTCTAATGGATTCCCTGTGTGACTAAACTATTGTATTATTTCTCATGTTTGAGGAGATACACAAATTTCACGGACAGGCCCACTGCCGGCTTAGCTACTTCTGCTTTTAACAGCTGTTGCCTTGCCCCTGTGTCTAAGGTCAGGTTCATCGATGGCGGAGCCCAGCAGTTCTTACTCAAGTGGGCTGAATGCATGAAAGGATTTTCTGTTGACATTATTCTGATGCTTCCAGGAGACCCCTCCCCACCCCGTTTCAGGGAAGATTCCGCCTCGCCTTTTTGTGGTAGGAGGTGAAAGCAATTAAAGCAATAGGGTACATGAAAGCGCTTTCATCTGAGAGTCTGAATAGCATAGGATGGTTCAGGTCACCCGCTGTACCAAACAGGTCCTGCCTCTCACGGCTTCCAGCCTTCACCTTTATTTTCAACAGTTTGCTGCTTCTTTTTGGTCCCCATGGCTTATGCAAACTCCAGAGAGAAGACTAAATTAATCATTTTAAATCTTTTTGCGGAAAGGGCGGCATTCAACAAAAAAATGATAACAAACTTTTGACCTTCCCTTTTTCTTTTCTGGTATTTTCCCATTGATCACCCTTATCTTCCCATACAACCTCAGTAGCGAAATATAAAATAGCCCTCAAGGCTGTGGGCAAAATGTATAGTGCTTTACCCTCAATTCCACTTACTACATTTTAATATAGTTTAAATTACATATACATATATGTAATTTACATCCTATATAATTATACTATGTATGACATATTTTAAATTATATTATATGTTATAATGTAATATATAATTATTATATAATATATAATTTATATTGTATATATAAAAGATATATTTCTAATAA
>NW_006442484.1:67555701-67581094 GCF_000325575.1 Pteropus alecto
CTTATTTAGAAATTATCATTTAAAAGATATTGAATAACAAAACAAATATAATCAACATACAGTTCCAATAATAGCACACTTGTTTACATATAAAATCTGAATAGTACAATGTGGAATTTCATTTTTTTATCTGGGTTATAAACAGGATTAATATATTTTTTAGCTCTATAGTGGATCTCTTTACCTGAACTCAGAAGAGACCATATTCTCTCTTCCCTTTTTGCAAATCCTATGTCTAGTGAACACTAAAAATAATGTGATGCTAAAATTTCAAGTTAGCTCCTCAGTGAGTTCTTTTGCTCTGATCATTTTTACTAGTTTCTAACAAATTATTTCCAGTTCCAACATCAGTTTTAGTTATGTTTAAATAGGAGCTCCGCCCAAGAAAAGCATATCTACCTATTAGAGAAAGAAAATGCTATGATTACATCTTGCTTCTCCCCTTTTCTATCAAGCTGTCGTTTGAAATGAGCAAAAGAAAGAAAAAAGACAGTTTTGAGTTGAAAATGAGGTGTGCAGCAGCTGAGAAGGGTTCGTTCCACCTGGCAATGAGAGAGGTGACCGGAAGGCAGGAGGCTCAGCCTTGTCACAGCAAGGAGCCCTGGGCTGCTTGCATGTGGCAGGCTGGTGCGAACGAGCCCGGACCTCAGCCCAGCACCCACGAACAAGGTGAGGGCACCAAACGAAGGGCTTGGAAAGAGAAGGGAAGAGAGAACTTCCAGACTTTCATAGATGCATTCATTCATAAAAAGGAGTAGAGGGTAGCGTGCAATGCGGACAGAGCTCCAGACTCAGTTAAGTTGCCTGGGACCTTGCCGTCATCCTGCCACGGCCTGAGCACTCTGCTGCTGCCCGTCCTCGTCCACGAGGGCTGCTGCGACGAAATTCCACAGCGGTGGCTTCAACGACAGGCATTTATTTTCTCACAGTTCTGGAGGTTGGAAGCTCCGGATTAAGGTGCCGGCATGGCCAGTTGCTGGTCAGAATTCCCTTCCTGGCTTGTACATGGCCACCTTCTCCCTGTGTCCTCATGTGGCCTTTCCTCGGCGTGTGCGAGGAGGGAGGAAAGGCAAAGTGGGATAGGGAAGCAGAGAAGGGCTCTCTGGTGTCTTTTCTTATTAAGGCACGAATCCTCTCAGACCAGGGCCCCACCCTGATGACCTTCTCTAACCCTAATTACCTCCCACTTGCTCCACCTCCAAATGCCATCACATTGGGAATTAGGCTTCAACATATGAATTTGAGATGAGAGGGTCACAAACATTCAGTCCATTATACAACCACATACCATAAAAGAACCAACTGCAAAGCCTCAGCACTATGCAACGACAAACATTTATTTCTCACACGTCTGTGAGGTTCACTGATTTCACCTGGACTCACTTATGTATTTGGAGTCCCGCTGGGGATTCGCTGATCTGGACTGGATCACCCAGGCAACTCCGTAGCCCATGTCTCTCTCCTCCAGCTGGCTAGCCTGTCCATGTGCTCATGGTGGTGGCAGGGAGTAAGAGGGAGAACAAGCCTGTTCCACCATCTGGTTGTGTCACATTTGTTACCATCCCATTGGCCAAAGCCAGCTGACATGTCTGAGCCCAGAGCCAGCTTTGAGGGCACTATAAAGTTACACTCCTCAGTGGGGGGCAAAGAGGGGAGAAGACCTGGGGCCACCCTTTAATCCCCCACAACCACTCAGTAGCTGCTCAGATTACCTCACTTCTCTGCAGGGGCTTCCACTTCCTCTTCCGCGGGGCGTCAGAAAACTTACGCACGACGCTTTTCAGCTTTACGATTCTGTGATGATTATCTTAGTATAATATTTTGTGTATAAATTCATCCTACTGAAGATGAAATAGTTGAATAGTATCTTAGGTAATTTTTTGACATATGGGGGCGGTGATTTTACATCTATAGTGTTCAACTAAATCCAGACTTTTTGAAAGAGTTAGCCAGAAAACACCACTGCTTGGGTTTCTGTCTCTCCCCTCTGCCTCCCCTTGTAGAGTCTTTTCCTCCAAAGAGAACTGTGGGTTGGCTTAGGCAAAGTGAAATATCCAGTGGGGCCTATTTGCAGCAAACTCCAGTTTGTGTGAGAAAGATAACACCACATCCTGAAAAGTTACAAGGTGCAGGGAAAAACAAAAGAGCTATTGTACAGACATCCTGATGAATTCTCTTAAAAAAAAAAAAAAACAACTAGATGGAGATTTACATAGAAAATCTAGGACTATGAGCTTATGAGTTGTCAGGGTAATTGAGAACAGGCAATTTCCTAAGTGATAATGAACTAATGTAGAAGAAATGTATTTTTTTGGCACTGGAAACAGGTTGTACCAAAATATCAAATTTAGGGAGATCCCAGAGAGACAGTTGGATGGCTGTGTTCTGGGAATAGGAATGGCACCTGGCCTTGCAAAGCCGAGCACGTTAATGCCTTTCTATTACTGCGGTCCCCTCCCGAGGGAGATGAAAGCCTACAGCACTTTCCAGTTGTCATAACCAGCCTGCCCTTTCTGCAGTGGGGGCGGCAGTTGGCCCAGAAGAGACTGCGGTGGCATAAAGCCAACGAACCGTTGTGCAAGAGCAGCTAGAGATAGTTTCGTCACTAGAGAAGATGTACCTTACTGCTCCTTCCTGAGTCCCCTGCTGTGTGACTCCATTAAGGCAGTCGTCAGTAGACCCTGTGACCTCAAGGAAAACCCTGCCGCCCCTTCTCCATCGGTGACACAGAGCCATTCAAGGCAGGCCAGCTGAGGTCAGGTTGTTTGGACCAGAAATCCCCGCCTGGACATGTCCATCCTGCATTTTCCCTATCTCAGGCGCCATGCTAGCCGCCAACTCACATTCTATGAACTGTATCAAACATCACATTCTATGAGCACCGAATCCCCAAACTCAGAGACTAACTAGCCTGCGAGCACTCACAGGGAGAGCCCAGCCAAAAAGAAAAGGAAGAAACAAGGATAGAATGTGATCCGTGGGCAGAGAGTTGGGCATTCAGGAAGGATCTGGTGTCCTCCTGGGTCCTGGTCCCCAAGGCAAGGTGGGTGATCCTTGCCCTTTTCCACCCTGACCATCATATGCTCTGTCCAGGTGAGACACACAGCCCTGGCATTGGCACGCGTGGATGTGCAACTTCGCACTCAGCCTCATCGTGACTTAGAGATGCCCGTGAGCAGAAGCTGTCACACTCGTCACTCGCAAACACTAAATGATCTGGTGAAGCACCTCCTGGTACTACTGGTAACCATGACTGTGCCAAGGATGTAAAGAGCTTAAAAAGAGGACAATAAGAGACTCAAGCAGGTCTAGGGCTCGGAGATGAAGCAACTGCTGTAAAATCTTTTTCCATTGAACTGGGCCATGAAGTTAAACTTAAAATAAGTTATCAGCTGACACGCATTCACAATTCGATTCCACACCTGGATTTCTGAGCGAAACTGTGAGGAAATGAGGGTCTTATCCAAAAAGAACCAAACAAAGCTGCTTGATGCTATGTTCATTCTGTGCCATTTTTTTGGTCATTTATTTGATTAATAAACAGAGGAGTTTCAAAAACATGAAGATGAAACTGAGAGGACCCCCGTTAGCTGTATCAGAAAACCACCCTAACCTATAGAAAAACATAAACACAGAAAAGAAACAAAATGAGAAATTAGACAGATGCAGGAGTGGTCCTAGCTCAAATGTAACGATGACTCCACCCCTCTGGCTTTGCCTCTTTGCCCCTTATCTGCCTTCTGCCTCTCAGTTCTCAGTGTATTCTATCTATAGAAGGACACTGTACTGAATGCTACAAAATAGGTAACTTTTATACTAAAAGGAATTCAATAAAAATGAATACATAAAAGCTGGTGCTTATTGATTTTTATTATGATTCTTTTCAGCCAGACTTGTAAAATATTCTCTGATGTTGGGAGAAGTCTAACCAATGTATCTTGCAGGAGGAGACAAAATGTCAGCGAGAAAAGCTGGCATGTCTATCGACGCAAAACCACCCTAGCCAAAAACAAAACCAAGCCTGTCACAGAAACCAGATTCAAGCTCAACCCTCCTCATCTCCATATGCTTTGGGACCACTTCCTTTATGTCGGTCCTCTTGATGGTTTTAGGTATCGAAGAGGTGCTTCCCACAAATTGCATCTTTTTATGAATCTTTCATGAACACACTTTTTTTTTTCGTAAACAGTGGTGATCTGATTTTCATAGAGATTGATGAGAGGCCCTGGGTGCCAGAGTATCAGACAGATGGCAATTGCGACGATAAATAATCATAATGCTTTTTACTCCCTTGACCTCAACAATCCCAGGGTCTCAAAACACAGCAGAGACTTAGAATGATCAGGATGAAAGAGGCCTTGGAAAAGGGCGTCTTCTTTATCCTTCTAACTTCTGCCCCAGAGCTCAGACTACGCGGCACGCTCTCGTCGGCAGTAGGCCTCTGACTGCAGCAGGGGTCGCCCTGCTCCTGTGAGAACACGAGTGCAGCCTATGAGTTATGGGACATGTTTTCTAGTTGCCCAAGGGGGAATCGAAGCCTCCAGACTCAAAAGCAGGAAACACAATGAGCTCCAGAGCTCTCCCCATGAGCTGGAGAAGATGAAGAGAAGCTGGTGGCGAAGGGCTCATTGGGCAGTAGGCCCTCAGAGCACTATCCTGGCAGGAAATGGCCACCCAGAGAAGCAGATGCCAGGGACCTGGCCGTGACACACACCGTGCTGACACAGACCCATCACACAGTGGATAGCCCTGGCTGCCTTGTTCTTCTCTAGAATACACATTCTAAACGACATGCCTCTTGGAGCCCAAGCCAGGGCTTCTTATGTTTTGATTCTTCCTCACAGGCTGTTAACCAGTTGCTAGAAAGGGACGTGGCTTGAGACGGCGAATAGCAACTCATGTCACCTTTCATCTCCCAGCCGCCATGACCAGCACCCAAGGAACGGCAGTGCGCTAGCACTTCTGGATGGGGGTGGAGAGAGACAGAGGACAATAGCTACTAAATCTTGGTGCTGGACAAAAAGGATGAAAAAACTGAGGAGAGGAAATGAAGTTTTGCTTTTCGTTACCTTGATCTTTTCATTTCCCACCCTCGAGATCCAGTTTGAGGTGAATGTCTGGCAAATCCGTTGTAAATACACTCATATTTTAATTTTCCCTCATTTCACAGGTTTCAAGTCCCCTATTGAACCCCCTCCCTCTTTATGGGTTCCACAGTCGCAAATATTCCAGCTAGACGACTCAAAGGTCCCCTGTTTTCTGTCCTGGGATCGCTCCCTATCCTCAGGGGCCGCATCGCTCCCGAATCTTAGGTGCATCCTAGTTCTCCACTCCTTTGAAAAAGATAATCTTGTCAAAGCAGAAACTATCCTGCATTCATAAAATCTATAATAGCGTTCTTGTTCTTAAGATCCAAATTAAAAAAGGAGACGCGTTTATAGATCCTTCGGGCCTTCTTTACCATGTCTACCCCAAGTAACCTGAATCGAAGGTATTTTTTAATTTGACAGATTTCTTCATTTACTTTTTTTAACTTAAAAAAAAAAAATGCAGTTGTTGTGCTATCAGAAAACTGACCTTGAAACAAAAAATGCCAGCAAGTAAATAGTGATAGCTGCCAAATGGTTAAGGAAAAAAAAATGAAGCACTTTTTATGAAAGGTCCCGTTTATGGTTCACTTATCTTGTCCTAAGTACCAACATAGTCAGAAATGAATCCAAGCATCATTAAACCAAGCTAGAATCTAATGTCCAAAGTGTTCCAAAAATACAGCTGGTTCTCGAAGGCACCCGTCTACAGTTACTCTTCTCCCAGGCAGCCGCATAAACCTTCCGCAGAGAAAATCAAGGATCATAACGCGGCAGTACTCTGCCATCTGGTGGCCAAAAGTGAAATGACCCTAAATGCTCAGCTAGGCTGAAAATAGATGAGTCATACGAATGACAGTAATCGTGAACAAATACAGATTTCTCAAGTCTGCCACCAATAAGCAGTGGAAGTTAGGATCCTGAAAACACAAACTCAATTTTGAAGAATCTCCTTCTTTAAGCCTCACAGGTATGAACGAAAGGCTCTTAAATCGCTTGCTTAGATGAGCCTTTCTGGTTACCAAACAGATGTACAGAATAGCAGTGGTTATTAAGCCAGCAAACCCCTTTGGCTGTATGTATACACTGGCCATCTATCCGTGTCATGCATGTCTCTGTTGGTGGTCAAGCGGAGAAACGAGTAGCTCATTTCGGTGACACATTTGCAAGATGGGAAAGAGGAACTGGGATGCTCTGGGAGCCTCTGGAAATATATTCAAACAGTTTGGGTCTGCATTAGCACTTCTCAGAGTCTGGTCTATGAAATACCGGTCCCACAGACAACTGACAAAACAGGTCACGCAGTGTGAAAAATTGACACCCTCCTCTCCACTTCTCTGGCACTTCTTCCGTTTCTCCCTCCTTGGAGCTTCCTGATACACTTGAGCATACGAAAGCTTCAGAGAAGTCCTGCAGTAAAGTTATTTAACTTAATTTACAATCTCCTATGTGTCTTGGGCCTCTAAAAAGGGGGTTTTTTTTTTAGTTAGAGTTTTGTCATTGGGTCTTTTTTGTTGTTGTTGTTAACTGTTGTTATTTTCACTAGAACCCAGAGAATTTCAGAAACACAAGTCTAAATACAGTCTCAGCTCTGCTGCTAACTGAGCAATATTTTGGAAAGTCGCCTAAGCTCTGTGTGTCTTATTTTCCTCAGCTATAAACCAAGAGCAAAAAAAGGAGAAAAAATATTTTACTTTGGCCATCTCTTAACTCTGCCATATGCAATCAACTTTCAAGAATCTACATTATGGATTTTTTTAAGACCATTCGTCTGTGACTACCCCCTCAAAATAGCCAACTGACAACAAACATTTGTTCCCTTTTGCTCCCCATGCCCAACTAGGCTGTGCAGGAATAATGAAAGGGTATCAACGTTAAAGGAAAGAAAAAGACTAGAAGAGGGAACAGCCAAAGATACGTAATTTCAAAAAAATGTGAAAGTGGATGGAAAAATAGCAACTGGCTTAATAGAATGAATGGCGTGATAACACGCAGTGGATTGTATTTCCCGAAGACAGCCACAACACTTCTCCTCATCCCATGCGTTCTTTTTACCACTCTCCCACCAAGACGTGTAGCTTAATTCCCCTCCCCTTTAATCTGGGAGTAAATTAAGTAATCCCCGAATTACTTTCTTATAACCAATCCAAGTCTTGCAGATCTGCCTCGGTCTCTTGGAAAGCTCACTCAGAACTTTCCTTCATGGATCCAGACACCATGCTGTGAGGAAGCCCAAGCCACATGAAGTGGTTATGTGTAGGCAGGCTTTCTGGTCCACTATCCCAGCTGAGCCCAGCTTTTGAGTTATCCCAGCCCAGGTGGAAGACACAGGAGTAAAGAAGCCTTAGACAGAGAAGGTTTCCATGGCTAGTCTATCTAAAACACCTTCATCCTGCTTGATTTTATTCATAGTCATGATGTGATTCATTTGTTTATTATTCTCCCTTGCTAGAACACGTGCTCATAAGGTCAGGGGACTTTTATCTTATTAACCACTATATCCTCAATACCTAGAACACAACCTGGCACACAAAAGGCACTCAATAAATATTTAATAAATAAGCAAATGAATAGAAAAATCAGAAAAATATATATATGAAAAATGCAATCAATGTAATAAATGACAAAGCATCAAAGAGATATTAATATCCTCTGAGAGCTGTATTACACATAAAAGGAATTGGAAACTACTTGGGAGAGCAGGCAGACAAGAATAAACAGGGAATAAAAAAGCTTTCACAAAGTAAAAATATGGTAGTTGAAATAAAAAATTCAACAGAAGGCTTATTAGATAAAGCTAACAAAACTTCCAAAACAGCTGAACCAGAAGAAAATGAGATGAAAAATGGAGGTAGAGGGAATTAGGGAAGCAATCGAGAAGGGCTCACATTTAATACAAGTTCCAAAAGATAAGAACAGAGAAAACGGCACATGGCTGAACAGTAAAGGGAAATCACAGAAAATCATGTTTATGCCCAACCAGAGACCAGCCCACCAACTAGAGCAGATCACATAGGGAGGCGAGGGAAGATTGCAGGGACTTGCAGGGCTGATGGATCGTGTAATTTGTTTGAGCATTTCGAAAAACCATTATAAAGTTTTTAGACAACTTTTGTTGGAAAGGTCTGCTGTATTCAGAAAAAAAAAAAATTCTAAAACACTACGAAAATAAAAAATTAAGATAATTATTAGCTCCAGGGAAAGCAAAACAGTGTACAATTGCACCTAGCGGTAAAGAGACATGACTATCAATTTAAGCCCCTATTGTGATATCATCATGTTGGGGCGATGGGGAGAGAAGGGCAAAGAGGAGGGAAGGATGTGTCAAATGCTCAACTACCAAGAAACCAAGAGATCGTGTCCAAAATACGTCGCTAATACATAGTAGTATAAGGATATTATTATTTAGAAATATGGAGTCGATACAGAAGAAAACAACCACAGAATTCTAACCAGGGCCTCCAGAAAGTAGAATGGAGAATAGAGAGAAATGGAGCAGAAAAGTAATGTTTTCCTTTATAAGCCTTTTGAGGTTTACTGATTTTTCAGCTATGTACGTGTGTGTCTTTGATTTTAAAAAATCATAATAAATTTGGAAAAAAAAGGAAGTAGACTATAAGGAAAAGGAAGACACATGAGGTGCTGTGGCGGTCTTGGACGGTGACACCCTGAGCACCGTTTGCCTTCCTTCTCCTTTTTCACATTTTCCAAATTTTCTGGAATAAAAATATAATGTTTATAATGGAAAAGTTTCAATAAACATTTTTTAAATATGTACTTACAAATATGTATGCCAAGATGATGGTGCCAAAATGTTGAAATGGATAAAAATTACCCGAGTTGTTACTTAAAATGTAGAAGCCCAGGCCTCACCCTCAGATTCTGGAACTTTCTAGATGCCCTAACTATCCCAGAAGTGCCACTGAGCTCCATCCCTCAAAGAAGTCAAACAACACCAAACCATGAAATTTTTTAAATTTCCTGTTATCCAATACATAATACGTATATAAATAGTGTCTTTCTGGATTGAACTATTTTCTAATCTATGTGTGTGTGTGTCCTGCATGTGCCTCTGCCTTGCTAGTGTTCTCGGCAGATGCCAGGCTCGCCCGATGGCTTATTCAGCCCTGGTCAGAGCTGCGGTGCAGAGATTTGCATTTGCAACACACTCCATAGGTGATGTGGGGACCACTGCTCAAGGACTCCATAACATGGTGACGCTCTCCCAGTCCAATCCCTGTACCTCTCATTCCATGCTAGGTCCAGCTCTTCCTTTCGCCCACAAGTCTGGGGCCACTCTGCAATCATAGAGGTGAGAGAGACACGGGAGCTTTCCTGAGAAGTATGATTTGGTTGAGAGTAACAACTAGAAACTTTAAATGAAGAAACATTAACAAAGTGAAGCAAATCCCCTCCTGAGAGGGAGACACAGTTCCTCCAGAAGTGTTCAAGCATCACTCAGCCCCTCCCCGCCCCCGCCCCATGGCAAAGCGCACTTCCCACTGCCATCAGGTGGCTGGATTTCAGAGCCCCTCACAACCCTAGAGGGGTGATTGCCTAGAGCAATTTTGTCCTCCCCCAGCCCAACTCTCATTTCTGCGTCCCACCCCCACCCACTCCAGGGACATTTAACAATGTTTGGAGGCATTTTTGTTTGTTACAACTGAGGACTAGGAGGTAGGATGTCACTGGCATCTAGTGGTTAGAAGCCAAGAATGCTGCTAAAAATTCTACAATGCACAGGACAGCACCCCCCACCCCCGACTCCAATAAAGTATTATCTGACCCAACATGTTAATAGTGCCAGACCAACAAACTGCATGCTAGAATCTGAGATACAGCTATTCAACTGAGATAAAAAGATTAGCTGTTCTCTTCTTTTGCCAGGATAAAGCTCTACTATCTATAAACACTCAGCTTGATAGAATGTGTTCCAGGCCTTGCGCAGAAGTGGGGACCATTTATAGACAGGTGTATTTCAAGAACACCAGTCAACCTTTCCCAAATAAAAGCAAAACACACACTATAGCCACCTCACTTTAGCAGGCACAGATATAATCTCATAAAAGATGCTTTGCATGATATGCTTTTTTTTTTTTTTTGAAGTCTTATTTTCCAGTGGAAGCTGGAGATGATTTTTTTAAATCTATATACAAAGCTAGTGAGGAAAACAATTTGACGCGTGATGTCCAACACAAAAGATCTGGTGATGTGCTAGGGTAAGGTGTTTTGTTGGGTTTTATTACCGTGTAGATATGCTAAGGCCAACAGATCAGGAGATGATTGCCATTGAAAGATAGTTTGTTGATAGGCAGTAAACATTCTGACATTGCTCTTAGGAATTTTTTTTTTGAATATGTTTCCTCTGGCAAAGGAAACAAAAGAAAAAATAAATAGGATTACATCAAACTAAAAAAGGTTTGCACAGTAAGGGAAATCATCAACAAAACAAAGACGATCTCCAGAATGGGAGAAGATATTCACCAATAATACATCCAATAAGAGGTTAATATCCAAAACATGTAAGGAACTCATACTACTTAACACCAAAAATACAAACAATCCAACTAAAAAATTGGCAGAGGACCTGAATAGACATTTTTTTCCAAAGCAGACAGAGAGATGGCCACTAGACGTATGAAAGGAGAGTCAACATCAAAAATCATCAGGGAAATGCAAATTAATGAGATATCACCTCACACCTGTCAGAATGGCTACCATCAACAAATCCATAAGCAAGTATTGGTGGGGATGTGGAGAAAAGGGAACCCTTGTACACCGTTGATAGTAATGTAAATTGGTGCAGCCACTATGGAAAACAGTATGGAGGTGTGAGTGGTTATTGGCTCTGGGTTGGTTGGTTTGCATTTGAAAAGCACAGTAGCTGATAAACTGTTTATTCTCTCTAGTAACTGACTCCCCTGGAAAGGACTGTCTCTCCAGAATCAGTAAGGCTCCAGAAGGCAAAGTTTCAGAATCCAGAAAACAAAAGACATGACTAATACATAAAATGAGTATCCGAATGAGTAACAAGATATGTGAAATAGTAAACTTATTCTTGCTGAGTGTGCAAGGGTCCGTGTAAAGGAGATATACATTCAAGGGAAGTGAATGGAGCCTGACACAGTGGTGTTCTTTTCCATCTGTGAATTAGGTTTAATTCAAACGGTTAGGTCTTGGGATGGGTGAACAAAACCAAACATACACCCAAATGCCCAAGGCAGATGAATGGATAAACAAAATGTGGCATATACATACAATGGAATATCATTCATCAATTAAAAGGAATGAAGGACTGATACATGTTGCACCTTGGATGGATCTTAAAAATGTCATATTTCATGAAAGAAGTCAGACACAAAGTGTCGCATATTTGCATGATTCTATTTATAGGAAATGTCCAGAATAGGTAAATCTACAGAGACAGAAAGTAAATTAGTAGTTGCCAGGGGCTGTGGGGAAAGGGAAATGGGGAGTGACTGCTCACGGGCACAAAGTTTCTTTTGGGGATGATGGAACATTCTAGAACTAGATGGTGGTGGTGGTTGTACAAGTCTATGAACGTTATTAAAAAATCAAATCGTACACTTTAAAAGGGTAAACTTTATGGTGTTTGAACTATATCTCAATAAAGCTGTTAGAAACAAAACAAGCACACAACACCATCGCTGGGCTGTGAAACGGCCTCCTAAGACACAGGGTGATGAATTTGTAGAGTGACTGGGCAAGAAGGCAGGGCTCAGGCCTGGCAGTCAGCTCAGGGTAAGGGCCTCTGGTAGGAAGGTAAGGTTTAGGCCCGTTCCCAGTAGACCTTTCCTAGCCTCTGACACCCACGATTGTATTCCACTCTGAGCTATTTAGTACTTTGAGGCTTTGATAATCAAGAGCCTCCTGTCAACATGCAAATAATCCTAGGAGAGTTGTAAAGTGGCATCTCCATAGAAGTTTGCATGCACAGTTGTGGGTGTGAGGGCGGATGTGGAATGTGCCTGACGCCGAAGAGTCTAACGGCAGGTGAAGGATGGAAGGATGGAGGACGCCCCACTCTGGGACAGAGAGAGGAGAACATGGGGTATGGGAATGTCTGGGGCTTTTCAGTGAGGCACTAGAGGTCAAGATAGAGAGTGGCAGAGACAAGCCTACACACTCCACGCTGAGACCTCAAGCCTCTCTTCACCACACTGCACTCCTGAGGTGACAGTACAGACACTCACATCAGACTAGGCCTAGGGTACAGACTGGGAAAGACCTCAAGTGGTTAACAACAGAGCAGGACAGGATGTGAAAGAATTCGGCAAATACAGCATCACAGGCCAAGAGGTAGGCCTGGGCCCAGGTGGCTTCACACCCAGGAAGAAGGATGCTGAGGACCAAGGATGGGCTGTGAGCAGCAAGACAAAAACAGTGAGCTTGAGTCTCCCCCACCTCAGATAGCTGATTGTGGTTCAGTTCAAGAGAAGTGAATGGAGCCTGACACAGTGGTTTTCTTTTCTGTCTGTGAATTAGGTTTAATTCAAATGGTTAGGTCTTAGGATGGGTGAATAAAACCAAACATACACCCAAACGGAACACAATGATGCAGTTCCTGTGGCCTGTCCTCACCTGCCTCAATAAAAGGAACTGCGCTAAGCAATCTCTTGGTGATCAGTGGATTGCCATTCCTTCCTCGTGTCAGTAAACGTTACTGAGGGTTGTAAGGAAGGAAAAATTTCCCTCTACCCTTCTAGGTTCTTGGCTGAGACTACCTGTAATAAAAGACATATTAACGGGAGAAAAACAAACAGAACTTTAATAACATACAGACCTCCTGCATACAGAATAGAGACCCAGGAAAGCTGAGCAGCTCCCCAGAGGGCTTAAACCACCACCTTAAATATCATCTCCAGCTAGACAAAAGGAGATGTTAGGGTTTGGGGGGGTGGGAGGAGGCCAGTTAGGGTAGGATATCAGGAAAAGCACGGTAAGCAAGGGTGCAACTGTTATGCAGATTTAAATCCACGCCTTCTGCATTGATAAAGAATTTCTAGAAATTTGGTCATCCCCTCTTCCCTACAAATAGAGAGTTCCTTTGCAAATGTAAATTTCTCATACAAAAGAGTAACTTCCACTCAGTTTTCAGAGCTTTTCCTATCTCTTCTGTTTCTTTAAAATAATCAGCCTAAAACGATCCTTATACCAAAGAGACATATTTTAGGGTGTGAAATGCTACCTGCCACAAGCATTGAGCAGACTGAGAGACTGAGACGTGGTCCCTGAGCGGAGTGGGGAGATCGTTACGTCCACGGTTGGAAAAAAAGCAGAAGCAGCTCCTCCTGTGGCCCCTGCCAGAGAAAGACGTTCTCCTTTCAGATTCATTAGGGCAGCATTAATTCAGAGAACCTGGGGACTGGGGCCTAAACACTGTCACCACCTCCTATTTTGTGAGCAGATGTTAATCCAACAAGCCTGGAGGAACAGTGCGCAAAAAGGGAAGAAGGAAGGCACATCTGGAGAAGCCGCCGTATGAAGAAGTAGGAAAGACATCCAGCCTCCGTGACTCTCAAACTTGAGCGAGCACAGAGTCACCTGAAACAGATTGCCGGGCCCTGTCCCCAGCACGTCTCCTTCAGTTAAGTCTGGGGTGGAGTCTAAGTGTCGCCATTTCCAAAAAGTCCCTAGCGATACTGATGCAGACGCTGCCAATCCCACAGCCAGATTTTAAGAGCCATCGCCCTAGGTAAACTATCTCACCTGTTTTCCCCAGGTCACCTGAGCAGATGAGTGACGTGGAGATACATAGAGGCCCAGGATCAAACAGGTTGACTGGGGAGAAATGTGGGGAGACATTCCGTTGGAAGACACAAGTAGTAGAATAAGAATAGCGGCTAACATTGATTTATTGTGCACTTACGATGTGCCGAGCACACTCGAAGCACTTTATAAGTTATCTCATTTAAATTGCACGGCAACCCTGCAGAGCAGGTGGAGCTAGGAGCAGGTGGTGCTATTCGTTTCCCCTATTTATATAGATAGGGAGGATAAGTAAGTAGGTGGTGCCAAGATTCAAGTTAAGCTCAAGTGCTCACACCTTTAACCACTGCGTCCTTCTGCTGGCAAAGAAAGCCAAAGCAATGCCAGGAACAGAGAAGCTAGAATTTTCTTTCCCTTGTGACTCCTCCTGCCAGGCCTTCAAGGAAGCACCTCACCTTTGTGAGCTAGTCTTTTGGGGAGAGAAGCAGGTGAAAAGGAAAGCATTTTTTTTTTCCTAGCCCTTTGCTAGGGCTGCCAAAACAAAGTACCACAAATTGGGTGGCTTAAGCAACAGAAATGTATTGTTTCCCAGTTCTGGAGGCTGGAAGTCCAAGAACAAGATGTTGACAGGGTTTGTTCCTTCTGTTGGCTATGAGGAAGAATTTGCTACATGCCTCTTGCTTAGCTTATGATGGTTTAATGGCGATCTTTGACATTCCTCTGGAGGACAGACACATCATCCCGACCCCTTCCTGCATGTTCCCGTGGTATGCATGTCTGTCTCCAAAGTTTCCTTTTTTACAAGGACGCGGTCATATTGAAGAGGCTGAGATGTGGCCCCCGAATGAAGTGGGGAGATAGTTACATCCACAGTTGGAAAGAGAGCAGCAGCAGCTCCTCCAGTGGTCCCAGGCGCACACCTTACTCGTCATATTCGATTAAGGGCCTCATCTTAACTAATTACACCTGTATTAACCCAAATTCCAAATAAGGCGACATTCCATGGTATTAAGAGTCAGGACTTCAACATTTGAATATGAGGGAGACCCAATTCAACTCATAACAGGAAGCAAAAATCTTCCAGGAACTAACTCCAAATGCCTAGGTCCTAAAGATATCAAAAATACTTCCCTGGGCTGGGCCAACCTGCCCCACTATATATACTAAATAAGGAGCTCCACTTTTATCCAGGACTTTAGAAACTGTCATCTATGATGTAGAATCAACTAGGAAAAAGTAGGAGTATGTTCAGAGAATTTTATAACGAGATTTTTTTTCCTTAACACTTAACTTCAACTTCAACGTTCCTCTTTCAGATGTATCTACCATCCAATTATAAAGTAGAAATACAGTAAGTCAGATGAAAATGGTCTTTTGGTACCTGACACTAGCCAATGTGGTGAACCTCTCCTCTTTGAACAGCGTTTGGATAAAAGCTGTACTCATTTTTGGAGAGCAAGTTTGAATTAGAGAAGATGGATGTGAAGATTTCTCTGAACAAAGGTCCAAGAAGTAAAGCAAAGAGAGCTGATGTTCTGTATCAAACTGCCTGACAAAGGCATAGTGATCTACTGATTTCGTTAAGAGATTTCCCCCATTTCCTTCCCCCACTCAGTGTGGGATGGGCCAAAAGTAGAAAAATGTAATATCTGAATCCTGCGAGAAGTTCCTACGACTAGGGATGGGTAGAACATTTCTTGGGGTACGGAGTGCAGTGTCGTAATTAACTGGAGAGAGAACAGTGAGGGTGTTCTTGAGAATGCCAATTCACATCCAATGCAGAATTTAATTTGGTTTAAAGTATATCATCTTTGTTTAGAGAGAGAAGACAAAGAGACGTGAGTTCCAGCCTTTACTGTGAAAACCTCTTTCCTTTATTCACTGTTTATTAGATTCCTACAATGTGCCAGGCATTGTGAAAGCAATGAGTTGGAAAGTCAGATTTAGCCAGCTCCTCCTCTCATGGAGCTCTGTGACCTTGGACAAGTACCTTTCTTCATGCATCAGTTTCTCAATCGGTAAGATGAAAATAGAAAATTGAATTTCCCGAAGGAATTCAATACAATTTCATGAACCTCTACGTAGCCCTTAGCTTGGTGCTGGACAGCGTGTTCAGGGACAGATATCTAGAGAGAAGAAAGGGAGGCAGGGCTTTTGGTGAGTTAGATGCAACCCCTGCCTCGGAGAAGTGGAAGTAAGGTGGGGAAGGCACACGTGTAAATGACTGAGATCGGTACTCAGCAGAGGCGCAGGCACCGAACAAAGAAGGGACTTACTCTGAGTGCGGAGGGGGAGCAGAAAGAGCCCCGCAGGAAATCGTGTGCACCCTTTACGCTGGGCCTTCTCTGGTAAAGAACTGAGGAAGGACAGTCCTGTGCCACGCTGGCGAGAAAGGCCCACGGCAAACGCCGAGAGCTGTTTGATCAGATGGCTCCTATCTCCTGGGCTTTTTGCCCTTTGCTCAGGAACTCAAAAATGCAGTTTAGAAGGGAGTCAGAAACAACTGGACTCCAAGAGCCATCAGAGCGATTCAGATAAGTCGATAATTAGAAACTAAAGTATTGACGTGAGGCAGGGGTGGCGACAAAAAGCAGAGCACGTCATCTAGGGGGACAGCAGCCATCCGCTCGGCTCGGCCAAATTGTTGCCACACAGGAAAGTTAGAGCAGCTAGATTTGGGGTTTTCTCAGAGAAGTTAGAAGTGTGTGTGTGTGTGTGTGTGTGTACGTGTGTACTGACACATACATAAATGTATGTGTATATATACATACTGAAGAGAAGCTCCAAAATGTGCCACTCTCACATGTGGATTATTTGGGGCTGAAGGCAGTTACGACCCAACAGACTCAATAAAAACTTTTACCTCCTCCTTAACTACCTAAAAGAATTTAGAAAGGGCTCTGGGTTAACCCAGAAAGAGAGCTACGACCAGAGATAACTTTTTATCTGAAAAACTAACCTACATGGCAGGGCAAACATCCAATTACCAAACATCTGCTCTTCTTATTGTCCTGTGAATTATCTCCCCTCTTGAAGCCCCAAGCCCCTATCCCATTCATTAGCTCAGGAAGGCGTCTAAGCTGCAACTGCCCAACCGCCCTTGAGTATCATATCTTTGGGGCTCCGGTATGTACAAAATTAGTTTTTCTTCTGTTAAGCTATCTTACATCCATTTAATTATTAGACCAGCCAAATATCCTAGCAGGGAAGAAGAGAAAAAATTTCCAGCCCTATAAAACATCCACACATACATTTTTTTTCTTAGTATTAATATCCCTAACACATTATACAAGGCAAATACAACACATCTGATTCCGTGGGCCGAATTCGGACCCACAGGCCACCTCAGTACAAGTTCAGGTCCCAAAAGGGTAAGTAACTTGCACAGGCCACGACCGGTAAGTGCAGAGGCTGGGGTTCATGTCTGGGCTGTTGGATCCCCAAGGTGAGCTGGTGGGAGGGCTGGGTAGAGAAAGAGAAATCATTCTGATTATGGAGCTGGAAGTTGTGGAGGGAAGAGGAAAGACGCTTCGAAGGCACAAACAAGGAAAAGAGTAGGCAACCTGGGGATGAGACGTTCTGACGGAATATTTTTCAGGTGATTAAGAGAGTTAAAACACACGTGCCCTTACATGTGAGGAGTGGCCAGAGGAAGCAGCAAGGTTGAAAATACATCTTTGGTATTGAAAGAGACCAGGGACCAGAAAAAAGAGAAAATACTTGGAATCACAACTGGCGGATATTAAATCCTAATGGGTCAGTACTCAACAGGGGCTTCAAATACTAAAATGAAAATTTACTACTTATTAAAGAAAAACACCAACCTGCCCAAAATAAACCTGAAAAGAGAAATAAAATCCTGGACTCTTCACCCCCAGTCCTTCCTTTCAAGCCACAATTTCTTTCCATCAGTAATTAAAACAAATCCTGCAGGCATATTTAAAAACCTAGAAGTCTAGCTCTGCCCTACGGGGTGCCACAGGTGAATATTTGCATGTCGGAGAAAAGAACATTCCACTGACCTCCCCCATTCTCCAGAGAGAACCCAGGGCCTTGCAGGTCTCTGGCAAAAGGTGAGATCTCTCTCTCTCACACACACACACACACACACACACACCATGCACGCGCGTGCACACACGTACTATCGCTGTGTGTGTGCGTGCGTGTGTGCGTGCATGCGTGCGTGCGTGCGTGAAACTGTGAGCTGTTGGGTTTATGATGCTGGCCATGAAGCAAGGTGGGGGAAAGGGGGAGGGGAGAAAGAAAAGTACTGAGAGAAAGTAAAATAGATACTTCAATCTAAACGTAATCTTTTAATTACTTTCCTTTTTGCTAAAGCCATTCCCATTGAACTACTAAATGACACAGCTATTCTTGGGTTACACCTTCAGAGAATTTTTTGATTGAAAATGTGTATTCTTTTCAAGAATGAGGGAGAAGCCACCTATTTAGATGCATGGCAGAGAGCCATTAAGGCCGAAGGCACAACAGGATATGCCTTATTGGGTATGAATGTGCCAGTGAAAGCTGATCCTTGCCAAGCCTTTACCACAATTAGATACTGTGCATCCTTAGCGATTTCAATGAAAATAAAATTCTGAGGGGTTCTTGGGGGAAGATTCACAAAAGTCACAAAGCAAATCTTTTTGACTCAGACTGGTAAACATGAAGTAGTAAGGGTCTTCCTCAGGAAATAAAAGGGAAAATAAATTATTCTTTAGTATTTGTGAAAGGCGAGGCCTAAAAATCTGCAAAGGCTCCACAGGCAACGATCTTCCTCCCCTCCAGAGGCTTCCTTCTACAAGTGATCCCTCCACAGGCTGAGCATGTGAAATAAAAAAGAGACAGCCCTCCATTCAAAGCCGTTCCCCAGAGGGGAGAGGTAGGAGGCCTGAGAAGGAATGGAGCATCTGACCCAGATGACAAACAAAAGCAGGGACAGTGGCTGCCGCTGCCCCAGAGCTGTCCCCAAGGCCATGCTCACCATGCTGAGTTCTCCCCTAAGATTCCAAGGTGTTCTTTCCTCCCACTTCCGTGAAGATTTTTTTTCTACTTGACATATACTTTTAAAGCTTCCCGCCCCGTCCACCACCCCCCTCCCCGCCCATACACTGCATGGTCAGGTCAAAATGTTCATTCAGTCCACTTTCAAAATCCCTCCGTGGCACACCTGTTTGAGCACCTGACACAGGTGCTGGGCCCCAGACTGCAAAGCTGTCCAAACTTACTTTGCAATAATAAGGAGTAAGAAAGGCCTGAGCGACGAATGGGGCAGGGGAGGGAAAAGCATTGACTTCTGGACAGAGAGGGACAGGACGTCCAAGCGCAGAGAACTGGTTCCTCACAATACTTCTAGCGTCAATAACCCATGAGGGAGCCTGGGCGTGTGGATGGACTTAGTCCACTTAGAGTCACAGGAGGCTCGATATGCCTAACCTTGCATTTTCTCTTTTCTTTCTGCCTAATAGCTCATATGTGTGTGAAAGAGACACCCCATGAACAATCCTTTTGAGAAACAATGGAAGGGCAAAAAAAGTCATTTCTTTCTAAACAAGAGAACCCCCCCACACACACACATAAATAAAATGGATATTTCTATCCTTCAAACATATATTCCTCTATTATGTTATGAAGACATTGAGGGTAGGAGATAGAGTGTTAATATTCACATTCCATTTTCAGCCTGGGCATATGAGCAAGGCTGGGTCTGCTACTAACTTTATACTTGTTCCTCATTTCTCCATTACATCTCTGTTTTTATTATATGTATATTTGTTTTCTTTATGAAGATCACAATTTCTATATACACAGCAAATTATCTATGTTCAGTTCCCCCTCGGGGATCTTAATTCTTTTTTCTAAATATTGGAAAACATCTTTATCAGAAAAGTTGATTAGGTTTGTTTATTGAATGAAAAAATTTATTTTTCAAGTGTAAAATGGAGTATGAAAATAAAAGTTATTTGGAAAAAATAGAATTATCAAGTCTAGATCTGTATAACATATCTGTTTCTGCAGTTTGCTTCAAAGAGAGATAAAAAATATGGAATAACATCATGCTAACCGAACATTTCTCTGGAAAAATATTTTCCTGTTCTGAAAGAATTTTGACAAACTGCATTTCAGAGATAAGGTAGAATCACATGGTAGGTTAAAAACAGTTAAACATCCATAATTTCATATGATTAAATCTAATACAAGAGGATTGAGGAAAGTGTCATTACTTTTCTACTTAGTTATAATAATATTGCTACTCAAATTTTACACTAAAACAGGTGAATTTTATGGCATGTAAATTATGTCTCAATGTTAGGGACTGATGTTTGTGTCCCCGCTGGAATTCCCATGCTGAAATCCTACCCCTCAATGTGGCCTTTGGGAGGTGATTAGGATTGGAGGAGGCCATAAGGATGAGGGTGGAGTCCTCATAAATGGGATTAGTGCCCTAATGAGACGGAAGAAAGAGCTTGCCTCCCTCTCTGCTCTGCCATGTGAGGACACAAGGCGGTGGTCATCGGCCAGAGGGCCTTCACCAGAACCCGAACATGCTGGTACCTTGACCTTAGGCTTCCAGCCTCCAGAGCTGTGAGAAATTCTGTTGTTTATAAGCCATCTAGTCTATGGTGCTTTGCTATAGCAGCACAAATGGATCAAGACATTCAATAAAACTGTTACAAATTCTACTTGAGTCATTTGTTTATGGCCATTTTCAAAACACTAATTCATAATTTATAGGTGGAAGATCTTATGGAGGTTCCACGAAGTGAAATGACTTATCTGACTTATTCAGAGATGGGGTGGAAACCAGGCCACAAAAAAAAGTTCAGACTTGCTCTTTTTGCTCAATCCCCTAGTTCACAAGACTTGGATATAAAAAAGCCTAATCCATTCTCAATGTTTACAGCTCTCCAAGATGGGAGGATAATTAAAACCAAGGTTACAGAAGTCTGTTGAAAAAGAGCCAGAAACTAAAGTCCATGGTCTCAACTGCTGCTTTCTCCATAAGTTAACCATTAACATGAGGCCAAACAAGGACTTTGTCTTTTCCTCTGACGTTTCCCCCTTCTACTGGGACACAGCTGCTTCTCCCGTCCCACCTCCTTCCGGCCCAGCGTATTAAATTTTATCAGACAACAGCTTCCCTGTGGAAATCCAGCTCAACCCAAACAGTCCACACTGGGAGATAGGAAAGAAAAAAAAAAAAAAAACATTGGCAGCAACATTCTGAAAGCTCTTTACATTGTTGTCCACCATGCACCGGGCATTGGGGAAATGGCCGTGCTGAATGTATTCCTGGTAGCAGATGAATCCACTAAACCTACAGGAAGCCCTCTCAGAGAGTATTCAAACTTGAATTCTCACTCGAATCCATGGAGATCTGATTAAAATGCAGATGCTGATTCTTTAGATCCGAGGCGGGCTCTTGAGATCCTGTCTTTCTAAGGAGCTCTCAGGAGGTGCAGATGCTGCTGTTTGGTGCAGAGAGCCCACTGTAAGTGGCCAGGTTCCAGAAGGGTGCTGTTCAACAGAGATGCGAGGCAAGGCAAAAATGCGAGGACCATATATCACTTTAAATTTTCTGGTAGCTACATTAAAAAAGTAAAAAGAAACAGCTAAAATTAATGTTAATAATGTCTTTAACCCAATAATTTAAAATGTCATCATTTCAATATGTAACTAAGATAAGAATTCACTTATGAGGTGTTTTACATTTTTTTTCACACTAAGTCTGGTATGTATTTTACACTTACCGCACATCTCGATTCCAACCAGCCATGTTTCAAGGGCTCAGTAGCCTCCTGCGACAAGTGGCTGCTGTCTAGAACAGCTCAGTGCTAGGGGCCTTCTCAAGCAACTTCGTAATGCCTAGCTAGGCACACCACAAGCAACCAGCGCTAAGGGGAGTTATTCTCCTCGTTGTCTGTTTTTTCCTAGTGAGAAGTTTGCTGAGAGATCATAGAGACCCAGAAATGGAGACAAGAAATGTCTTTTGAGGTCTACTTAGCAGAAGCAGGGAGGAGCACGATTCAGAGAGGAAGAAGGGCATTGGCAATCGGGAGCCTCTAACAGGGAATCTAGCAAGCACTCTGGCAATTTCGGGGCCATGTCCAAGTCTGGTCGGGGAGAGGCAGGGCAAGAGAGGGGCCCTGGATGTACTCTGCTGCTCATCTGCCCTGACACCCTCACCACCCATCCCTGCGCTGGTGCTGCTTGGGTCCGTGCCCCGCACCCTTAAATCACAGCCAAACCCACCAATCCTGCAGCTTGACTTTAGAATCAAAAGTGAACTCAAAGAGGGAAGGAAGGAAATTAAAGAAAGGATAAAATGAAGAGGAAAAAGGAAAGTGAGACAAATGGGAGATAAAAGAGTCCTAAGAAAAAGAAAAACTCTTCTAAACACTTAACCTTTATTTTCTTCCTTTCTCACTCTTAGCTCCCAGGCTACACACAAGAAGATAAATTTTGGAGACTTAGTTTACCTGCCTTAGACTAGAGACAGGAGGAGGCTTGAAAGAACAGCATTTAGCCACATAAAACCAGCATGAGAGGAGCACTCCTGACTCTTCAAATTCCCAAGGCAGGAATTCTTTCAGAAACAAAGACCTTCCTTTGAGATCTTCTAAACAGAGTTCACTACTTCAGTAAAATATCCTTTTCCATTTTTAAGAAATATTACACAATTATTTCTACCAAGTTGAAGTTTACCTCCATTTAATATTCAACCACTAATTCAAGTCCTATTTTCCAGAACTACATGAATACGTGTCATCTCTATTCTTTAAATAATTGAAGACAGCTGTTCTAGCATGCTTGTCCTAGATCTCTTACTATTTAAATCTGCCAACACCTTTATATCAGTTTGAGACCAATATATATGGTATTGTAATTGTCCAGAAAGAGGATTAAATAAATTGTAGTAGATCTATACAATAGATTATTACACAGCCATTAAAAAATGATGGAGATGTAGATTTACTGACATTGAAAAATTTTCACCATATGTTAAATGATTAAAAGGTAGGCTAGAAAACCAAGTGTATAGTAGGATCCCATTTAAAAAATATATATAAGTATAGCTATACAGTGAGAAAAGACTAGAATACACACTAATATGTCATAGAGGTTCTATATGATTGAAAGCATTATAGATATTCTAGTCTTTTTGCTTAACTCCATTTTCTGATTCTTTTATAAGAACATGTTGTGCTTGTATAATACAGTTAAATAATGTTTTATGTAAATAAATTATAAGCTGTCTTCATAGACGATAAGAACCAAGGACAGATCACTTATTCACCATCCATCCATCCATCCATTCATTCAATGAATGAGTACCTACTGTCTGCCAGGCACTGTTCTAGGTGCTGGGGTACAGTAATGAGTGAGAGTTGGCCCTATAACATCTTCTCGCAAGCCTCCCACATTCTGAGACAACCACAAGGCCTGTGGAGAGACATGCACAGATTGCCAGCGTGCCAGGTGGAGCCATTCCCCTGCGCCATGGAGGACTTAGAAATTTCTTGGGAAAGATTAGTTAAGAGAGAGAAGAATGACATGCAGAAGTCACTAAAAATAACACAGTGGGCTCTGATTAGGAAGCTGTCACTGATTAGTTAGCAAGGAAAAGAAGTCACACAGGCACTATTGGTGTGCCGAAGGGGCATCGACCATGGACGAGGAGCTAATGAAAAGCCCATTGGACACTACCTAACGGGAGAGTCCAGAGGATTCCCAGAGCACGAGTCTGAAAATACTACTTTAGATCAGCAAAACCAAAAGTGGAAGGGTTTCAGCTTTTCAGAACGACGAAAATGTTTAAAGGCTAAGAAACAAAATAACAAAAACTTTGAGAAAACTATTGTCATGTTACCTGAATATGCATTTGAAGCATTTCTGTCAGAACATGGTGGTCCCTAATTACTGTGCTCAACAGAGTTGGTTAGAATTTGGGTCTTCCTAATCCTCCAGACCCTACAAAGCTAGAACCTGGTAGAAGAGGGAAGGAAAATTATGATTTAAAAAGGAGGGGGCGGGGGCGGTCCAGAACAGTTGTTTGCTTAGCAGCCGATCCTTCACAGTAAAGACACTATTTACAAAACAAAAAATAAAAGTTGTCATTTTAGATTTGGAAGGAATCCTGGAGATTATATAATCCAAAGACTTTTTTCGAACATTTAATAAAATTTTTAGCTCCAGGACTCACTGTTCAAACAAAAGCCCACTCCACATTTTCTAATCTCACCCCCCAATCTGAGGGGTCTAAGGATACTCACAGAGAAAAGTTTAGAAACCACTAGTCTAGCCTAATTCTCTTAGTTTATAGATGAGGAAACTAAGGTCCAGTGGGATGAGGTTATTTTCCCAAGGCTAAACCTCTAGTTTAAAGAAACAGCTTGCACTCCTGAGCATTTTTTCACAGGACAATGCTATTTCTAGTAAATTACTCATTTCTAAATGGCTATACATGTTTTGGTTTGCCAATACAAAATCGTATCAGTAAGAAACTGTTCCAAAGCAAAACAGAGACTTTTAATATTCTACTTGTTCTGAGACTGAAATTATGCTTTTAAAAATCATTTCTTTTTTTCTACTGGACATCAAGAATAGCTTTAAGCATTATTTCATCACAAATTTAAGAATATGGGATTTTAATGTTTTATTGCATTTTCTAGCAAGGTTTTTTAGGCTTAGACCCAAAATACTTCCCAAAGGAGAGCATCTCCAATTTGGTAATTTATATCAACAAGAAAATATGACTAATTAATATAAATCAGCTTTACTGCCAACTTTTTAGGAATAAATTTATTTTATCAAGTAGCCTGTTAATTAAACAGGAGTATGATAAGGGAAACAAATAATAATAATACAAATAAATTAGGTCCCCCAGGTCTCCCATTATTTTCAAGGAGAGATGCTGTGGCCATGAACAGGAAAACATGTTACACTTTCAATGACAAAATTCAAATACAATTTTGGCACAGCTATTCCACCAGTATATAAAAATCAAGTAAAACAAAAAAGACACTGGATATACATTCTTAACAATTAATATTCTGTACATATTTGGGGAGGACAGGACATAGGTAAATGAAATGTCGACAGTCTAGCATATGCTGTGATGAATGTTATGGGCAAGATAAGTAATTTTGAATATCAAGATATATATGAAGTTTCCTTGTCTTCTCCCCACCCAAAGAAATCAGATGTATTATTTGGCTTCTCCTAGCATCATAACGAGCAACAATTTATTGAGGGACTGCTACATGCTTTGAGCCACCATCTAAAGCAATAAGGATTTTTAAAAGACAGGTCCTTATGCTAATGTGGCTTGGTCTTCTCGAGGAGGCACGAGACATAAAAAGATAAACAAAAGCCAGGAAAGCATATTCTGCATCAAATTATTGCTACGGGCAATGAGTGCTGCCAAGGAAAAGTGACTCAGGATTTCTCTGGAGAGGGAAGTCTTCTTGAAGTTAGGATGGCTTGAAAGAAGGTCATTTTTATATAAGCAAAGAGAGTCTTCATAGCATCCAGACGAGACTGTGGGTGTATGTACAAAAATGTGTGTGGTGTAG
>NW_006442484.1:67581147-67581498 GCF_000325575.1 Pteropus alecto
AAATTGGGTTCAAACATGTTTTGAGAGACATTATAAAGAGGCTTGAAAATTAAACTATGTTGAGCCCTTCCGATGGGGTAAGGGAAGGAAACCGAGTGAAGGAGGTTCCCATCCGAAATCATAAATTACTCTTGGCCCACTTTGGAGTGTCTTGGGAAGATCTGTCTGGCAGAAGAGTATGTAAAAATTGACTTGAGGGAGGGGAGATTATAAGAAGGGGCATCAGTCAGGTAACTATCACACTATTTAGTCACCAAGTCATGAAAAGCTGGGGGACTGGGAGAAGTCAAGACGACTGAAGATTCTAGCGTGAGTGGGAGTCTTTATCTTTGCTGAATGAATAACTGAACA
>NW_006442484.1:67581535-67649576 GCF_000325575.1 Pteropus alecto
GGAAAGAGGAGAAGTATGAACCTAGGTGAGTTAAATGTATAGTCATGGTGGAATGGGGAGGCAGAGGCCCCCGGGCAGCGGTTGGTTGTGGGTGTGAGACCCAAGTCTGAGAGTAGCCGCCACTGGGAGCTTAGACACAGCGCAAGGACAATAGGGAGCGCTGAAGAATTAGTTCAAGACACGTTCAAACTTAGGGAGAAGAAAGAGTAGTTGGAACTAACAAAGAACCGAGAAAAGACATAATCTGAGAATTAAGTGGAGAAACAGGGCAATGGAATGTCCTCGACGCTGACCGATTCAGAAGTTAAAGAGAATGACAGCAGAGGTCACCAATGGCCTCGGGAAGAACAGCTTCAGAAAAATAACAAAGGCGAAAGCTAAATTGCAATGGGTTAAAGAGTAATAGTGGAAAGAGCAAGTGTAATGTTTAGCTGTCCAAAGAAACCACAGCAATCGAGGGGGAAAGAAAGTAGAGAGAAGATTTTAAAGAAATATCCATGGTACAGAGGGTTAAGTACCATGAGGCACCATATCTGGTCTCTATGGACTGTGGAGGTATGCATGGACTGGCTCTTTTAATGTGATTTCTGCTTTTTAGTTTAGCAGGTGACATGCACATCTTTTAATAAAGAACCCTCTAACTTTTTATACTTACATTTTAATTTCTTGAATACTTTGTAAGCCAGGATACTTGAGTACTTTTTCTCCAGGATACAATAACACATTTCATTCCATTAAATTGTGCTTTGTACTCTGTAAGATGAAGTGTAGAACTTAAAAATATTATAAAGCAAAAGGGAAACATTTCAGTTAATAGAATTTCAGTAACTAAACATATCCTAAATTATTTTGGAACTTGATTGGATAAAAGGAACCCCATCTATTGGTTGCCTATTTTCTCTTTTATTACAAAAATCAGCACTCCTTTATCAGACTCCCTTTATCACTTGTTCATTTTTTCTCCACTTTCCCCTAGCCACTTATATTAGGAATTGGCCTATGTTGTTTGTAACTTCAATCTTTCCCACTACTCATAAAATGAGCATAACTAAAATTGACCAAGTGCTTACTTAGTATGTGCCAGGGACTATTCTAATTGCTTTACATGGGTAGTGTCATGGATTCCTCCTAGTGTATTTTATGGATGAGGTTAAATGACTTATCTGAGCTCACGCAGTTCATAAATAATGGAATCAAGATGAGAACCAGGAAAGTCTTGCTGCAAAGTCCACAGCCTTAAGCAGCTGCTACACTGCCTCTCTCCAGATCCTCTAAGTCTCTTTCCATCTGCATTCCTTCTATTCAGGAACTTCTTCAGAGTACTTACTTCGCTCATCAATATTTATTGTGTAATTATGGGCAAGCACACTATGCTAGGGGCTGAGGTTTCAGGGACTAATGATATAGACACTGGAACATACTGTCCAGGTGAGGCAAACAAGAAGTCATTAGAACGCAGTGTGAGGGGTGAGCGCACACCCATTGGCCCTCACCAGGTCAGGCTCAAGGAGAGGAGATGACTTTCCTCAATCCCATCAATTCTGGTATTGAGTGTGAAGGAGGTCATCAGCCTGCTAGCCTTTGAATACCAGATCCCTATTCGCTAGGTAGGAGACTGAGGAAATTATGGAAGCTCTTTCTGGGCCTGCAAGTAAAATAAAATAGACTAATCCAAATCTGTCCTTATCTTTCTTCCTTGATCATTTATTTACAGGGGGCTTCGACAATCAACTCGATGCCCATAACTTCCATATCTTCTTCAGCTGAGCCTCCCTACAAGCCCTGACTACAACTACTGGTTGGTCATCTCCACCTGAATGCCCCTGCTTCCAACTCAAACTTTATATTTAAAACTCCTTGGCTCTCTCAAAATCATTAAGTAATGTTGTCCACTTCTACTCCCAGCATCAGTAATTCTTTCAGAAATCCAGGGGATGAAGCCTCTTTCGATTCCTCCTCCTCCCTACCCTATTTCCAAGTCTTTTGGAATTTCTCCTTCCTTTAGATTTTTACCACTAGTTTTGACTCCATTAACTAGCCTATTGCATAGCCTCCTAATTTTGCCTCTCTGCTATGAACCTTATTCTCTTAAATTATGCCAGATTTGTCTTCTTGAATCATAGCTATCATTCCATTGTCCACTGCCTACTTTAGCCTTCCATGCCCATTATGCTGTCATCCCCATTAGCTTCTCCACTGTTTCTCACCAGTCTCCACACATTTTATACTTAAGTCAAATTGCTCCCTGTTCTCACAGACCATGAGTTATCCCAACTGGTTAATCTGCCCCATCTGGAACACTTTCTCCACTTCTCAATGTCCAAATACTGCCCATCCTTGAATGCTCTGTTCAGGTGCACCCTTCTCTACAAAATTTCCCGTCCTTTGGTCGTTAATCATCTCTTCTTGACATAAACTTATATTTTATCACTCTTCTAAGTGCCTATTTCTACCTCGTTTGTATAGTTATGCATCTTCTACTTCATGGCAAAGAGTTTGACTAAAGAATCCAATTGTGAGTCATCCTTATGTATCCCAGTATCCCTGACACAAATTGCTCAAAAATATAAATGACTTAAAAAAATGAATGAAAGATGGAAGATGGAAGAAGAGAAACAGCAAACCTCAGAGTGCTAAACAATAGGCATCTCTCCATCACAGGGATTTGAAGGAAAAATAATTGACTGTGGTCACGTTAGTTGAAGAATTTTCAACTAAGAAGCCAGTTATGTGCAAGGAGCAAATTAAGACCACCTTAATGTTCAGATTTAAACATTGCTGAAAGGTACAAATTAATGCAAATAAGGTTTTTAAACAATACAGGTTTTTTTCCTAAGAATTAATGAGGCAGAGGAAAGAGAAGGGTGAAGCTATGCTAATGAAAGAGTAAAAATATATTCTCTTCTAAACTCTAATCTTTGTTTTCACTTGGCATTCCACAGGCTCTCAGCACCACCCTTTTAAAGATGCTGCCTCAATTCAAACATTTTACTAATAAGCTTGTCTCCTTAAGGCTATTCTTAAAAAGTCAAATCAAGAACTTAGCCAGTATAATTCCAAAAGTTTGTGCATTTGTGTGGGGATTTAGAAAAGCATCTTTAATTAGAAAAAAAAAACAAAACTGAAGTTCTAAATCACCTATATATAATTGAAGAAATGGACACAATAATTTCAAGCATTCCTCTTCATACCTGGTCAATTTAAAAAAAAAAAACAGAAAAAATGATGAAGTTCTGTCAGTGCTGGTCATCTTACTAGTACTCTGGGCATGTGCTTTTAGTCTCAAAATATTAATTCCTTTTAGAGAAGCCAAGTATAATTTTAGAATGTATCTTAAACATGCCTGGATTAAAAACCAAGGGAAACAAATCCAAATACTGCACAAAATAAAATACGGTGACTTTCTACAACGAAATGGGTAATTAGAAGATAATGAATTTTCTTTGCAAATTTTGTCCTAGCCTCTATGTGCACTTCGAAATTCCTCAGCAACTCAAGACAGCACAGGAAATGAAAAGTTCCCATCTACATACTAAAAAAAATAACTATCGATTCCAAGGAGATACAAGGCAGGCACTTGGCAACAACTTACAGGAAGTGTTTCTTCAATTTTTTTTTTTTTTTTAACTTCGGTTATATGGCATGAAATTGTTCTTATACCTGTGAAGTTATGAAAATCAAGAGAAAAGAGGATTCTGAGTAAATGAAAGAAAAATTGGCGTATAAGACCTTCATTATAGCATATAAGAATTTCAAATGCAACTTCTTGTCGGATTTCAAGGTTGGATACCACATTAAAGTCACCTTGGAGAGCATTTAATTGATCGAAAGCTAGTTAAATACTAGTAATTGTCAGTCTAACCATAAAGAACCATATACACATGTTTCTCTGGAATTCTAGATAAAATATAAGATACAAAAAAATATTTTCTTAAATAACAAAATGGGAGAGAATACCTTCCCTGGATTAGCAGCTTCCATCAATATCCAGGCAAAGGAAATTACACCAAAAACAAGGTTACTTCACAGCAAGATTTATTAATACATCCAAAAGAAAGAAAGAAAAATCATTTTGTCACACTATATACAGATAATACATACAGTGTTTTATACACATATTACATCAGTTTTTACACAAGAAAAATATACATAAAAATGTAAACTTTTGTATACAAAAACCCTTAAACAAATTAAACAAGGACCAGATAACAAAAGGAGACCAATCATTATTATTTCAGCAAATTTTTAAAACAGTAATACAGTACATTCATTGAGATATATATGGAAAATGTGAGCCATCTCTTGTTTAAAGGGAAATTACAAACCAAAAGCCCACCCCCTCCCAAAACGTGGTCTCCCCCAGCAACACCATACCCGATGTCATAGATATGCCTTTCCTTCAGAAGTGGTGGCTTTTCCCAAAACCTGCCAATCTCCTCATCTGTTCCTATGGTCTGTGCAGAAGCAAGTGGCTCCTAGCTTTTGTGCATATAACTAAGATTCCAGCCACTATTAAAACAAATACAGAGAAGATTCTCGGTTTGTAAATTCCCTTTAAGCAACTTTTTTTTTTTTTTGTAAATATTTTTAATGTATGGACTGTAAAACACTTGTGTGCCAAGGTGAATAAGAACACTGAAAAAGAAGGGTTTTGAGAACTGCTAGTCCTTGCTACCATGCAGTTACTTTGTTAAAATAGATTTTAAAACTGTGCAACCTGTCTGTCATTTACTGGTTTCAAATAAGCTACCTCACCTTTGATTTCCCACTGCAACTTGGTTTCAACTTACACTTCAGTATTCTAGTTAGTACCATACAATTGTTAAGAGGCTTTTTGTTAAAGGCTGCTTCTGATATCAAGTTCCAGCTCAGCTACCCTGAAATCACTCAAACCCCAACCTCTCTATTTCAGTCTTTAGGGGTACTCTTACTCCACTGTTTTTTTGTCACATCTTACAATTTAGGACTGTCCACCTACATTCCTCTCTGTAAGGTCTTGAAACGTAATCTGGTGCCAACTCATCACAAGATAAAATATTTAAGTATTTTAAGATTCTTTCATTTGGTGTGTCAAACTGATATAATGAAAAATACGTGAAGCTGTGGGGACTAAGAATTAAATCTCTGTCAAGTGCATGCAGACTTGGAGTCCTTTTTTAAAAAAAAAGTCTGGGAAGACCTTTAATAAATGCAAAATATGCTTAAGACAGCATCATGAGAATGCTGCCTTCTCTCAGAGTTGAATTTTGAACAAGGCAGAATAACAATTAGGTGATATATTTCCCTGCAGCAAGAGAGTAGTTAACTTCCCCCAGGCAAAATGATCTGGATGATCATTATTTATTAATGAAAGGAAGAGGCAAATTGGTGAATTAAGTTGATCTAGGAGATGGTGGATGACATACGCTAATGGAAATACTAGGATTGCTTTATAATTGAAATAAACAGGCTGGTTTGTGGTACATCTCCATTTCAGAGAAGAGAAAAGCACGAGGTTCCTCAAGTGAATCTCCAACTCTCTCCTTCTCCCACGGGACAGATGACATTTTAAAAATGACAGTCTCCCTTTCAGTTAAAAAAAAATAACAATAAAAGGAAAAGGAAGATAAATAAATAATGTGTGGATGTCTTTAGATGAAACTTTTAAATGTTCTTTAAATAATTTTTGATAATGTATTTTAAATCATTACATACAACTGCCATTGCAGTGACAATATTCCAGTAGGGGCAGCATTTTGCTAAATGTAAAAGATTGCCATTTAAAACTCATACATATACATGTGTATATACAGCATATCAACACTATTTATATACATATATATCTAGAGAGCAACATTTCATTGCCTTTGAATAACTATATATCCTCTCCCACAATATATACTAGAGACATACTGTGTGAGTATATATGAAAGTATATGTACACATGCTCCAACATGTATATATACACTTTTGTCTGTGTGTGCATAAGAGCTTTAAAGGCACAATATATAGGGATGCAAGTTTTCTAGAGAGCTGCAGCAAAGTTAAAACAGAATGTCACAAATGTGAGAAAAGTCAAAAGGAAACAGCAGAATTCATTACACAAGAATTCGTTAAAGCAGTTTCATCATGAGTAAAATTAATTAAAAATTCAAGAGGCTTACACATGACTTTGTATGCTTTCCATCAAAACAAAAATGGTAAATTTATGATTAAATCACAAAGTAAATTAAATTTTTAAATGACAAATTAATGACAATAAATGAGGAAATAAGCCTAACTCTATTATCAATCATAAAATCATAATTATGTCCTTTTTCAATTTAAGTAAATATCCCAAAATTATCTAGGTAAACTTTTCAAATCAGTTTTATTTCAAGGTTGATTACTGTTTGTTTTTGAGACAAAGATGAATGCCCGATTCTCAAAATTACTAAAGAAAACATTACCCAAACGTACTGTCTTCTGGGAAATTTCAGAGATAAAGATTTAAAAAAAAAAAAAGAATTGAAAAGTTAATGAAATGCACTTCAGACAAATGCTTCTGGCTAGAAAGGACATAATAAAGGAGAAAAAACACAATGAAGTGTGATTTTTAAATGCTGACAGACTGAGAAGTTAGTGAAGTTGAAGAATAGTAGAACTGGCAAGGAAGAATAATTCCGACAGAAATTAACTCATAATAACCACGAACAAGACTATATTCCAAAGAACCTCCACTTTAGTGTGCTGATGATATACTCTAGACTGTCACCTCCTCCTGCTTATAGAATAATCCAGAATTTTCCATAGACGTATAATCTTGCTTAACAAAGGCTGTTTATCTATTTATTATACACACACATTTTTAGGGAAATATATGTATATAGCTTTATCTATACACACACATATACATACGTGTATATATAGATTATACAAATGTATAAATAAACATAATACTTCTCAATCTTTCCATTGACAAGGCAAGTTCACATTCAGCAAAGTGCCACCACATTCCATATACACATCTCTGTACAGATTTACACAAAGGGTATGTTTTCACCCTTCAACCAGGGGGAATTTATTCTAGTAAATCCCATTAATCAGTAACTGAAGGGAGAAATGGCACCAATACAAACTCCCTTCTTTCATTTGCATGCATATGTACAAGAAATATGCAGATTTTTTTAAACCCAGAAAGCAAGAATGAATGAAACTGGGAGATGCTGCAAAAATATAACTGTAAAAAGAACAACATATAAAGCTTTTTTAGGTCTTGATTATATATAAGATGGATGAGGCTTCAAAGATAACTACAAATTCAGGTGTATTACCTGAAGTTGTTTCGACATATTTCAAGGTACATGATTTATATTAAAAATAAATGTGATTGGAGCATTTAATAACAACTCTAGTTTTGACTATTTTAGACCACCGGATACTCTAGTAATGAATGTATAGTAAAATGACAAACGTCAAAATATAAGAATGTATTTTTTTTTAATTCCATATGAATCAAGTCAAGGGTACCATGTTTTTTCCTATAACCAAAATCTGAGGGGTAGGGGAGCACGTGAACTCCATAATAACAGCACAACTGAGTAACTTTTAAAATACCTGAAATCATCCCAGCTTTAAAATATGCATGGTGAAATGATCCCACCAACTCCTTAAACAAAGCAGCCGCTTCAAAAAATGGCATTCTTTATAAAAGGCCTATTATAATTCTCTTAACCTCGCCAGTAAAAGATGATCAACAATATTTTCTAACTGCGAATATAAAGAAATCTATTCATGTAAAAAAAGGTCCAACTGATCTCTGGTCCCATCACTCCCACGGATAAACACAGCTCATGTCTAGGTCTATCTCTCTTATTTTTATGCTCAGAAGCGAAAGGCTGGTCTTAGAATCTACTGTTTCTCATGTCATCTTAAAAACATAGCATAATATAAGTTAATCAAAATGTTAAAAATGCACATGATATCAGAGCTAGCCTTTTAAAATAAGATAACATGATGAAGAATTTGGTGTATTTATACAACAGAGACAATAAGAAAGTAACTCCAATACCCTCAACTAAAGAAATCGTATTTCTACAATACATTCTGTTACCTTTTTCTATTTTTACTGAAGCACACATTCATCTCTCTCACACACGTGCCCCCAATGTATATTTTTGCATGTGTGTAAAAACACAAATATATACATGCACACAAGTAATTTAATTCTATTTTTAAGTCACAGTGGGAATTCCTTAGTGAGGAGGGATAAAAAGGTTCCTGAATAAGACACTGAGAACATCTAGATTTATTTTCTCTATTTTACTTCCCAACTTACAGAATCAACTGTAAATTAAAGAATAAATCCATAGGAAATAAAAGAGGTCTTAAAAACTTAGCTTACAAATTCCAGCTACAGTAGTTGGGAATTTTACTTGATCTATGTATTTCTATTTACCCTGTAACTAAGCTTCTAGCCATCTTAAGTGTAAACCACAGATCATTTACTAAAGAAACATGATTCTCAACAGTTCTATGAGTCATAATAAATGGTCTAAAGGTGTTCTACATTTTGAGGCCCCAGGATATCCTTTTATTTTATATATCTGCAAGGTAGCAAAGGATAGCTATACACCTTGACACGGCAGAGATCCAGTGTAAAAAGGTGCTTCACTAGTTTGTTTTGTCAAAAAAAAAAAAAAAAAAAAAAAGCTCATATATAATTTTTTAGCTATTAAACACATAGGCAACATAATTCATTACACTCAATACAGCTTTAGTATAAAACTTATAATTTATGAGGTGATGTTAATAGCATAAATTAATATACCTTTTCTCTTAAAATCTACAATAAGTATTCTGAAAGCTCATTGGGGAAGGAGATTTTTAAATAAAAGTTTTAAAGCTGTGCATGGGAAAGGATTCTGTATGCTGAAGCTGAGATGAGAAGCTGAAGGAGAAAGGAAAAAAGTCCTATGCAAGACACTGTGGGCTACGAAACCAAATGTTTTCTCTTTCTTGCGCTCTCTTCAATGATGAGTCACCTTTAGTTTCTTGAAAACTATTGTCTTATTTTAAAAACTGCCCTAATTTCCACAAGGAATCCCTGAGACATACTCAACACTATACAGTGAAAAGAACTATCACTGTTGAGAGGAACTGATTCAACCCTTCCCAGCAGATGAAGACAGTGTCACGAGTATCAAACTTCCCATCACTTCCACACTAATCCGCTGGAGCCCACTGTACCTTAACGATGCAGGTGGAGTCATTTCAGGGCAAATCAGTCTATTCCCCAAGTAAAAGCAATGGTGTGGCATTTAGCTGCACTGGAGCCTTCTGCACTGCATGTTGAAAATTTTTCCAAGGGGAACTTTGGGTGCATACAGAGCTTACTTCAGTGGTCCCCAGCTTAAAACAAACAAACAAAAACAAACGAACAAACAAAAGTGAAAGAAGAGGATTCTATTACTCTTAGGCCAGGATCTGCACAGATCATGTGTGCGCGTATGCGTACTTCGGGACTAGAGGTGGGCTGAGCAAGCAGGCGGAAGGGAAAAAGCAAGGGAAACTGTGCTGCTGCCCTACATAGCTGACTAAGAGTTAGACAGGTTTTCTCTTTTAAGACTGCTTGTCAGACTAAACTTTATTTAAATCACCAAAAACTCTGCCAAACGTTCCCAAGATCCAGGAACCTGGGATAAAGAAAGTCATACCAAAACTGCTCGCTCTCTCTCTCTGAAATGCCTCATTTCCTGTCATTAGCTTTGTATCACAGGGCAGAGAGAGGAAAACTAACGAAAAATAGGAGCTGGAGTGAAAAGAGAAATTTTGCTATTTAGAAATAAGGCTCTCTAAATCTGACCCACAATCTTTGCATTTATGACACTGGTTACTACGAGAGACATAACTATTCATTTATGTTTTGTTTTCTTTCCTAACTTGCTGGTCAAGGGAAAATGAATATGTTCTTCACTGGTATTTTATCACAAATCTTTTGAAAGACAGCATTTACAATGTTACTTTAATCAACTAAACATGGATTTTGGTTCCCTCCAGAATATATTGGAAAGTTTATAAAGTTTAAGATACTAAGAGTCATTAAATTGTTCTACCTTTCTATAGAGAGGTAAGATTCAATTATTTTTCTATTATTATTCTGTGAAGATTCAATTGTTTTCACTGTACTGAAAAGGGGAGGGGGGGAACTATGTTCTGTCACATATATATTCCCATCCCCCACTCCATCCCCAAGAAATACATTTCTTGTGAGGAAAAAAATCCTTGGAGCAATGTAGGTGTTGATGATGAAAGAGATACAAATGAAGACTATTCAGTAGGACTACATTTTCTTTCTAGGAATCCTTTAAATTGCCTCAATAAACTGCAGAGTTTTGCTGACCATTTAGAAGACCATTACACTATTCTATATATACCAGATTAAAAATAGAATTTAATAGAATTTTAAAAGGTTAAAAGAGGATAAGGAAAATAGAAACTAGACATCTAAAAACATTTTAAATGAATTAGTGTTATTAATACCCTCATCTTTTTACCATACCAATCCATAACGACCTATTGAACTAACTTGGAGAAAAGGCAATTAATTGCCTCATACAAATACTGCTGATGAAGCCTACCAACCATCATCACTATCCCAATGAAGCAAGGGCACGGGAAGGATGGCAAGCAAGTACCAATGAACTGACAGCATGGGAGTTCCCTACATATGCTCGAATTCTAGTGCCGATTGATAAAAACTGAATGGTACAGGTCAAGAGAAATAGAAATTCTTTCACATAAGAAGAATATTGTACTGATAGGGCACCAGTGTGTATCACAGACATCATTTCTTCCCTTCTTTGCTTCTTTGGATTTGTCATCATGGATTGAGAATAAACTCAGATTAGCAAAAGCTTTAGTGTTAGTCACAGAAAATGATGGTTCCTAACTTGCAGTTGAGATTGGGCTTATTTAAGAAATAATTCTTATAAAGAATTATTTGGCAAAGATAATGTATTAGCTTTCTTTAGCCTTAACACTAAAGAAGTAACTATAATCTTACGGAAAAGAAAAAAAAGTTTCCAACTTTACCTCCATACTATTTGCTTCTCATTAAATTATCATCTTCATGGAGCGACAACAGACACATCACACTGCCTGCGAACATGAAATTGCTTGGGGAGTCATTTATAAAGCAGTCATCTCTCACATGGTAGGCTACTAGAGAAAACAATCCTTTGCCATATAAGCTATGCGACGATAATTAGAAAATTATTTCATTGCATAGTCTCTCACTTGGTGGGTTACGTGTAATTGCTATTAACTATTGTGAATTGTTTACTAGCTATATAACCTACCCAGATGTGCAAATTGCTAAGCCATTTTTAACAGAGGAAAGAACAATGTCATAAGTACTTTAATTAAAATAATATTAACAATTATGTAGAGAGAGAAAACATATCTTTTCTGCAGATGCTACAGATCACAGCAAATGAATATCATACATTAGAATGGAATTCAAATTCTCAGAACACAGAATGTATCCACTAACTGCAGCCACTTTGTAAATTAAATCACATTAACATAATCTAACTGGCCTTTATAAATGGTCCCAAAGAACTGCAGAAAAAAGTGAACCTTCTTTGCCACTGCTTCTCATGAGTTTAACACTAGACTACCAGCTAGTTTCCACCTAATTAGGACCTTTTATAAAACTTGATTTTGATTCCAGTATTGCCTTATTATAAAGTAAGTGCTATTTTAAAAGACACTAATTTTCATATTTCTGGAGTAAAAGACACTTCATTACTTTCTTTACATATTAACAGCAAACCTACTACTAATAGAATTGCTCCATTAGGTAAAAGAAAAACATAACGGATATCTCTGGGTTCACAGATGTTCTTTCTTCCAAAAAGGGACTCAAGAAACAGCAAGAGCAAAGCAAACTGCAAGCTCAGATATTCGTTTTGAAGTAGATGAGAAGAAATTTTGTTTTTTACTAATTCCTCAAGTTTATACCGGTACTTTCTATGGGTGCCCTTTCTTCAGCTATCACCATGGACATCTAAAGAAAAATGAATTTACTCAAAGTTTTTGGTGTGAAGCTTTAACTGGCAACATTCCTGATCATTTCTTGCCTCCTTACCAGAAAGCAGAAAAGGGCTTTTAAATGCACATAAAACAGAAAATTGCAAACAATAAAATGTGCAACTTACTGCAAACTCAGTTTTGATAACTGAAGAATTTTAAGCAGCTACCACGAGGGACAAATAGCCATAAAAGTTCAGATCGACTACCCGTGACTTTCCCTTTGCTGTCAAAGAAGGGCTGATAAGAAAGCTGATGTGCTGCTCTGCTACAATGGTTAATTAGGACACAGCGGAGACTAAATCAAGTTGCTGGGAATGGACAGTTCTCTAATGATGATTACAATGGGGTGTGAAGAGGTTAGCAAACTAAATGACACTTTTGAGCAGAGGTAACTAATCATAATCATTTCATTATAGTACATTAAAATAAAAAAGCTGACTAACAGGTTCACGGGTGAGAAATATTCAAATTATCTGTTCTCACCGTTCAGAATAGAAATTTATGGTGATACCAAATATAACTGCTTTGTGACATAATTTATAATTTAGAAAATTCTCAATCTGCAAAAAAGGCAAAGCTATTAAAAATAAATCTTCCAATCAATTATCATGATTAAAAAAAACCTAAATATATTACAAACATATTTTTGGCCCACAAAAAGAAACTTCAATAAATACAAAATAGGGCATATAATGATTTCATACAGTCATATGACATTTCCCCTCCATAATCTCAGGCACGTGGTATCTGCATAATGCCTGCTGATCACCATCATTCCTTTAAAAAGCAGAGAAAGAAAAGCTTTCAAAAAAGGGACTGGTTAGAATTAGCATGGCATAAAGAGAATACATATAGGAAGTAGGAAAATACATCCAAATCTTTACCTATTGAAAAGGAATTAAGATCAACTATTCCCTGACAAATGAATCATTATATCATATCATTAATAGATACGTTCTCTCTACTCATCTTTTAAAATATATATATGTAAATTAGACTAGACTCAGGTATAAATAGCCAATGGTATCTCAGGGAACAGTGAACCGTCTCAGCAAAAGCAGAGTACAGATGCCTTTAAAATCTAGTTCCACCCTTCTGGGGGGAGGGGAAGGGGCAGGGGAGAAGGCAGGTAAAAAGAAAACTCACATATTCATTTCATAGTCACCAACTTACTAGACTACTCAGTATGATTTTTAACCTTAAAATCCTGGTACTTTCAAACAATTTCCCCAAACTTAAACCTAAGTACTTAAATTATTTTAAAAGTACCAAACAGTGGGTAAAATTTATGTCTCATTTCCAAAATCGGCTTTGAAAGAAACTTTAATATGTGTATCCTTCAGATATTACTTATCACTTCACAACTGGTACATTGATTCTACAAGTGTCTTCAACATTTTACAAATCTTACCAAAGAATCACTACTGTAAACATGAAAAGTTAAAAAGCAAAAGATGGATCAAGAAGTTCACAGATCGCATCTTTCCAAATCTATCTGACCTATCCCGCTTTTCACATCAAAATATTTTCTCTAATTACATCTTGCGAATGTATTCCATGACAAAGAAATTTAGGAACAAATGCATGTCTAAAAAGGCAATATAACCACCAGACCTCGGAATCTCAGCAACTCTGCAGTCACTCCAGGCAAGCTTTTTACGACATCCCCACAGCACTGATATGAATTCAGCCTTTTGTGTTCCTGGCTAACTTAGCAGAAAAGGGTTGAGCTGTTCATCATGAGACCAGACTATCCCCTCTCTTTTCAGGAAACTCAGTTAACTCAGTGGGAAAGAATGACCAACTTATTAGGGTTGTGAGATGTGGGAAAGGAGAAGAGCCTTACTCATTAGGAAAAAAAAATAACAATGGGACAGCTGCTTCCTGCCCTGCACAAAAACACACACGTGGGCGCACACATACACACAGGCAGTCAAAAGACTAATTTTTTTTCTTTTTAATTAAACATGATCACAATTAGGAATGGAATCCTGGCCTCGTGTGGTACTTAGCAGTTGGTGCTAAGTCAGAGCCTCGACCTGCCTCTCCACACCATTTGCTACGTCTTACACAGAGGGATTCAATGAATAGGATCACTCTATCTAGAACCACCTACGTAAAGACCTGGTAATAGAATGGAAAGCATTGATCTGAATACTAGGAAATAGTAAAGGGCACTGGTAATCTGAGGTATCTTCCACTTCTAGGACTTGCTGCTAAAAGTCAATTCTATCCAGTCACTGTGCTGAGCCACTAAGGAAGCCATCAGGGTAGAGTGAACCTGCCAGGAGGGAATGAGCACCAGTGCAAAGGAGCACACGTGAACACTGAAGCGCGGTCCACTGCAGGGTAACCTGTTTAACTGGAAAAGGGAGTTCCCCTCTAGTCTCCATCTGTTATTTTTAAAATCTTCTTTAGGAAAAGGGGAAAGGGGTGATAAAGAGGAAACAAAGATAGAAAACACCAGGTTCCCCACCTGCCTGCAAACACACAGACACGCTCAGTTAGGGGAGGTAAAGGGAGAAGATGCATTATTGGTACTTGTAGCTGTGGCACCTGTTACTGTGAAGCCTGTAGGAGGGGCTATAGAGCTGTGGCTGGGCTGCAGGTCCTTAGGAATGCCACTGTGAGAACTCAGCTGGTGGCCGAAGGCTGCGCTGAACTGAGGGAGTTGCTGCTTGGGAGAGGTGGAGGCCATTAGTTCAGCAGAAGGCCCCATGCCACTGAAGCTGGTCTGCGGTAACCCCGGAAGCACACTGGAGCTGCTGGGGGTCACGGTGGCGAAGGCAGGCTGTGTGGTCTCTGAGTTCGAAGTGGTGGGTGGCGTGGATAGGGAAGTGGAAAGAAGATGTCCATCTGCGTCAAGAAGGTTGCTAAATGGAGAGGGCTCTCCAAGGTTGACAGGGAGATTGCCCCAGTGAGTTCTGGGGTTTACGACTCCTCCAAGTGGCACCTCAAGTTGGGTTGGGAGCAAGTGTTGCGCCATGATGGGCATCTCTGCTGAAAAGGTAGCTGCCATGTTATCACCAGAGAAAGATGTTGTGTGGGGAGAGGTGATATGGTCACTATAGGGAGACGGCACGTGCTCACTATCATAATGGCTTCCATGGGGCGAGGAGTGTGAATGATCACTGCTGTATTGCTGTCGTGAGGTGATTAGGTCATCTGCCTTGCTCAGCAGCTGGGCAGGATGTGGCCTCTGGGAGGCATGGCTGCCATCATGAAGTCCATGAAACTGTCCTGGGAAGGCTCTCTCCCCAAGTGCACTCTGGCTGATCAGAGTGGCAGAAGTAAGGCCAACGTTGGCTGGGGCAGAGAACTGCCCTTGGATCTGCCCTGCCAGGGGTGTAGGTGGGTTAGACAAGGTAGCAGAACGGAGCAGGTTCTCATCCAGCTCTAGACTAGAAAAATTGTCGTGTACTATGCGCCCATTCAACAGCTCCCCTAGGTCCGTGTTTACTTCTCGGCTCAAGGACTGAATTCCCGAAGCTCCAGTACCTGCGGAGAACACCCCTATTCCTCGATCTGACAACTCCTGGACCGGCACGCCATCTGACTGGGAAAGTACCCCCATGGTACTCAGGCACTCGAGAGAAGTTACAGCCTGCAAAGCCCGTTCAAGTTCCTCTGCCTCTTCGGTAGTTGGGAGGAGGTCTCCATTCTTTCCTGAGTAAACAAAAGCCATCGACAATCAGCGGAGCTTTTACCTGTCCCTTACCACAAAAAACATACATTTGAATTATTTTTTAACACTATTCTATTAAAGAGAAGCCCTGTTGAAAAGAGAAGCATCCAAGGATTGGATTGGAAAGAAAAGGGGAAATATTAATCTGCAGGACAGGTCTGAAATACCAAGCCGCCCTAGAGTTTGTACCCCATCTTTGGTTTACTTACAGTTCTCTCAAAAACTATCTTATTGACGTGAGGGATTCTTAGGGATTCTGAGGACTGCCAATTTAAAATTTATGGTGACTACTCGAATACACATATGTTTTTACCTAAAGTTAAAGTCATGAAAATAGAAAACCTATCTTATTGGTTTAGATTTTAGACAAAAGGCCATGTAGGAGGAGACCACCAAGGTATTCTACTCTTAGTCTCTTTCTGCTGGAGGGGCAGCTGTGGAAGACTAGGATGCAGAAATTCATACATATATTTTAGCACAATACTAACCACTCAGCTCATTTCATATGTCATCTTTTTAAATGCTGTTGCATTACTCTCTAATCCTTCCCTCTCATTCTTCTCTAATTTCTAACTGATTTTCATAAAATGAAAGCCTATGGGCCTACATTGAGTTCATTTCTAATATAAAAAAATCTACTGTTAGGAACTTGATTAATCAACACAAAAATGTTTGGCTTTTAATAGTGAAAGGAACATTCTTAAGAGTATATATTATATACATTTCCCCTGAAAGCACTTAATCCCCCCTGAATTGGGGGGATTAAGCAAAATTTGGTTTGGAAAAGTCTACCTCAACTGAAGTATACTGTAGGGCATTAAAATCAGGACAAGTTCTAAAAGCCTTCAATAAACTCAAATTTGAAATGTCTTTGCTTAAAAATAAACTGAAGTAAAATTACTCATTTTAAAGGAATCAGGTTATAAACCTAGCTATCAAACTATCAATCTACTAAGCCTAGGATATGATGAAACCAGTTGCACATTCCTTACCTTCTGGAAAGGGTAAAATAACTTTAGCCACATAAAATTTTCCTTCTACAGTGAAAGACATTACATGTGAAGAAGAATATACATCTCAAAACACTATTTCCCTTTTAAAGAACTCATTTTAAAACTGTTTTCTTGAATCACAATATTGACCATACCTTCAAAAAAATCAAAATCCTGTAAGTCATCAGGGAGCCGAGGCAGGACATCTGAAAAGTCCTCCTGGTTCAATTCCAAGTCATGTGGAATGTCAGTGATCTCATTGGCAATGTCATCCGGCAACTCATCAGCGCTCAGCTCTGGCGTGGATGGGCTCCTGGGGAGGATGACATGGTTGGCCCCACCACTTACTTCCCTTTTACCTTCACACCAAAGTCACCAAGGCAAGGTTGTAAACATGAAAATGCGGAATCTTAACTCAAAATGTCTCTTTTCCGAATTTAAGGAAATTTGAAAGCAAAAAGACAGATCTCACCATAAGCAGTCACATATTTCCGCAACCTTTACTCATCTATTCAGACAACCATTTCCAGATAATACTTTCACTTAGAATAAATTACAGTTTGGTGTAGCAAAGGTGTCTTAATACTTTTTATAGAATTTCAAATCTGGTCAACATAATGATTTTAAAAAATGAAATAAACCAACATGAAAATGTTTAGCCTCATTCATCTGGTCAAAATGCTTACCCTTTCCAAAATTAACGATGTATCAGATTTATGATGAAATATTTGTTGGAACATATATGGAATTTCTGTTAAAACAGAAAAATCTGATAGTAGACAATTAAATTCTCAATTTCAACATGTGCTCTCATTTTAACCACAAGCTTTATTTCAGATCTAACCCAGTCAGATATTTGGTAAAAGTTGTACTGAAAACTACAAAGTTAAGATTGATATACTGAATGGCTTCTGTAGCCTAGCTCCAACACTAGAAAAGTAAATGAAACTAGATGTTGAGAATGACAAGAACACGCAAAGGAAACGTAAACTCTGGTGCCGTCACTGACCGGATGCGAGAGGCCTCCACGGGCAGTGAGACGCTGGTGGGCATGCTGAGGTTCCCTTGGGGTACTGCAGGGGGAATGGGTTTTTGGGGTCGACGAGGGCCACGCCTTCTCTTCTTCTTGTGTTTTTTGGTAAGTGCAGGAGGCTTTGTTTTTTTCCTGGGTTTCCTCTGCTGCTGGTGCTGAACTTTACGGGAGCTATCTCCTCTCAAGAAATTATCCTTTGGAATGAATAAATGGATATTTTTTAACTGAGATTATTTGGAAAAAACATAACAGCTGCCTAAAAAAATACCTGTATCTCTTATATTCTTGTATCTCTTAATATTATTTTTTAATGACTAAAACATACTGTATATGTAAAACTATGTATAACAATAAGCAAATAAAAACTCATTTTCTGTTTAACTTAAATCAATTCAATACATACATATAGTTCATCCCACAATTAAAGGCACTGAAATAGGTGCTATAGTATAAAAAAATGAAGAAAATTTAATTTGCACTCTCAAAGAATTTACTCTCCCATGGGAAAAACGTGAATCGAAATATACATAAGTACAGTGCAGAGAAAACTGGTCAATAGTGATGTAAACACATTGTATGGGCACATAAAAGGATAATCTATTATCTTTAGTTTTGTGAGATTAAAGGATAAGTAGGATTTTAAGTCACTGGGAGCGGAGAGAAGACTTATTTTAGGCTAAAGAAAATGGCATAAACCAGACAAAAACAATAGCAAATAACTGGGTTTGACTGGTGCTTGGGGCATAATGGAGGATAAAATATAAAAGTAAGCTGTAAAGAAATTTGGGACCGGAGAGACCATGTATGACTTTGAATACCATGTTAAGGATTTTAAACTTATAGGCAAAAGGGGAATGATTTTTGATAAGAGAAGTAAGTAGCCAGACTTGACAAATGTTTTAAAAGGATTAACTACCCTGGTAGCAATGTATATTGATAGCTCTAAGTGTTGGAGGCAACAATTCCAACCAAAGAGCTACTTCAACAGTAGATATAAGATAAATGGCTAAGGACAGGGTGAGTGGGGATAGAAAAGCCAAGGTCTGCCAGGTAGAATTCTCATGATTTGACAGCTCCTTGGATGTGGTGAGGATGAAGAGAATATAAAACTCTACAGGGAGAGATTCAAGATGGCGTACAATGTAGAGGCTGTACATGCCTCTTCTAGTGACCACACCAAAATTGTAACAAAACTAGAGTAACCAGTACATGGAGATGCCAGAGGTATGGCTGAACAGAAGCCCTACAACTAGGTCACTTCAAATAACAGGTCACCTCAAAATGGTACAAGGAGCAGAGACGTAAAATGGCCCGGTCCCACAATTGTGTGTGGCGATTGAGAATCAGGAGGGCTGTCTCAGCTGCAGAGCCATCTCCCCCACCTAAGGAGCAAGGGGTCCCGGCTCCACACTGGGCTTCCCAGCCCAGGGTTCCAGTGCCAGGAAGAGAAGTCTCCACAACTTCTGGCTATGGAAGGTTACGGCTGAGTGAGATGGATGGAGGCTGCAAGAAGTGGAGACCTTCCTCTTAAAGGGCCCACGCCTGGCATTACTCTGACAGACTCCGTCGCTGGGGCAGCTGCTTGAGGGGCACCAGGGACATAAAGGGAGGTGCTGAGCTATCAGGCTTCAGGGCAAGGGCTGGAGGGGCAGCTTGCACCCAGACAGAGGTACAGGCAGAAGCCATTGTTCCTTTGTTGAGCTCTCCCAGCCTACAGATGCAGATGCCATCAACCTGGATAATACAGGTCACTCCGCCCAAAGAACTCCCTGAGACTCAGCCTCTGCCAACCTGTGGGCCAACCCAAGCTGCTTCCAGTGATTTATTCCAAAGGGGCTGTCTTGGTTCATGATGTGAACTTTTGTAAAATCTCTCAAAGGCTCACAAAAGCCAAAGCAGCAGCATCTGGCCTCAGCATGCCCTGTACCTTTTACTGAGCAGCCCCAAGCCCTGCACCAGTGGCAGCTGGCCTCCTTTTCTGACTTGGCCCCTCGAGGCACCTATAAAACCAACACGGGTGGCAGCCCTAAGTGGATTGCTTGGTGACTCTTACCAGGTGGCCCCAGAGGTGCACAGACTGTGGCTGAACTTGGCCTACAACTGGACCCCTCTCAGGTCTGTGCCAAGGGGCCCTACAGGACACCTACTACATAAAGCCACTCTATTAAGACCAGTGGACTTAGTAGCCCTACCTAGTACATAGGAACAGACACAGGAAGGTAGCCAAAATGGAGAGACAAAGAAACATGAAAGTTCCAGAAAAAGAATTCACCAAAATGGAGACAAGCAATATACCAGATGCAGAGTTCAAAACACTGGTTACAAGGATGCTCAAGGAACTTAGAGGAAGAGTAGATGAACTCAGTGAGAACTTTAACGAAGAGATAAAAAGCATAAAGATGGAGGTGGAACATATAATAGGGAGCCAGTCAGAAATGAAGAATATAATATCTAGATAAAGTGTACATTAGAGGGAATCAACAGAATGGATGAAACGCAGGATTGAGTCAGCAACATAAAGGATAGGGAAGCAGAGGACACTCAATCAGCAACAAGAAAAAAGAATCCCCCCAAATGAAGATAGTTTAAGAAGCCTCTGGGACAAGGTCAAGCATACCGGTATTTTCATCATAGGGGTATCAGGAGGAGGAGAGAGAGAGAGCAAGGAACTGAAAACCGATTTGAAAAAATAATGATGGAAAACTTCCCTAACTTGGTGAGGGAAATGGACATACAACCCCAGGAAGTTCTGAGAGTCCCAAACAAGATAAATACAAAGAGGCCCACACCAAGACATATCATAATTAAAATGCCCAAGGTTAAATTCAAAGAGAGAATCTTAAAAGCAGCAAGAGAAAAGCAATTAGTTACCTACAAGAGAAGGCCCGTAAGACTGTCAGTAGATTTCTCAATAGAAACTTTACAGGCCAGAAAAGCTTGGCACAAAATATTCAAAGTGATAAAAACCCAGGATCTACAACCAAGATTACTTTACCCAGCAAAGTTATCATTTAGAATCGAAGGACAATTAAAGAGCTTCCCAGACAAGAAAAAGCTAAAAGAGTTCATTGCTACCAAGCCAGTATCACAGGAAATACTGGAGGGATTTAAGAAGAAGAAAAAATATGTATCAAAAGTCTAAATAAAGAATAGCCATAACTACATATCTATCAACAAGTATTCCAAATGAAAAAGAATCAAATGCTCTAGTCAAAAGATAGGGTGGCTGAATAGATAAGAAAACAAGACCCTCATATATTCTGCCTACAAGAGACTTCAAATCAAAAGACAAACACAGACTAAAAGCAAGAAGATGAAAAAACATATTTCATGATGGACCTAAGGGGTTGTGTGCTGAGTGGAGTAAATCAGATCCCTCGAGGAAGACAAATGCCATATGATTGCACATATCTGTTTAATCTAAGGAACAAAATAAACAAACAAATAGAAACAAGCTCATAGTTACAGAGAACATTTTGAGGGTTATCGGGAGGGGCGTTGGGAGGTTTGATGAAAAAGGGGGAAGGGATTAAGAAGTACAAATTGGTAGTACAAAATAGTCATGGAGATAGAAAGTATAGCATAAGAAATATAGCCAATAATATTGTAATAACTATATATGGTGTCAGAGGGGCACTAGGTTTACTGGGGTGATCACTTTGTGGATTATAGAGATGTCAAATCACTATGTTTATACATGAAACTAATATAGTATTGTTTGCCAACTATAACTGAAAAATAAAAAATAAAATTTAAAAAAGGGAAAAAGAAAAACTCTAAAATGTCTCTAGGGTTTCTAGTTTGTGTAATTGTTAGATGATGAAACCATTAGTTGGGATAGAGAACACAGCAGAATAAATAGATTCAGAAGAAAAGGAATTCAGTTTGGCTCACATACAGTCTGAGATATCAGGATGCCCAGGAGGTAGAAGAAAACTGTACCTGGTGCACAGGAATGACATAGTAAAAGTCCTTTTAGTAACTGACATGGACCAAGCAGAAAAGGTAAAGAGAGAAGACGATAAGGACATAGCTTTATAAAACTGCTGCAGTTAAGTGAGTAGGCAAAGGAAGAAGAAATTGACAATATAACTAGCTTTTTTTGGTAGCATCCTGAAATGTGAATGCTGTATTTCATCAATTCCAAGATATACATTTTAGTATCTTTGCAGTTGGGGAGCATTTTACAATAATGGAGTCTTATAACTGCTGTCAGCCAGGTGATGGTCATTATAGTTGGCACTGTGCACCCATGCTCGAAGTTGGTCGCAGCTCTTTGTACTGTCATCGTTGGAATTAAGGTATATGCATTATTGGTTTTACGTGTAGAGGGAAAACTGTTGTGTATGCAGAAAGGCACAAAGAGTAGCAGGGTATAAAATTGTTATTAGTGAAACAAACATTCATTATTGAAGAACTGACCACAATTTTTTTTTTTTGGCAGAGCAAAAACCAAATGACAAATAATCACAAAGGAGAGAAGCTGGTTTTTACAAATAATGTCACCTTTGATTTGAATGATTCAGTAATAACTCAATTAAATACATAAAGAGTATAGAAAACAGTATTTGAAGACTAATAACTATCGCTAGCATTGAATGAATTCAAAACAAGAATAAAATTGAAGCATTTTCAGGAAATCTTTTACTAAAAGTTTAATCCCAAATACTTAAATCCAAACATAATTACGGGCTCAAGTCAAAACACACATATTTATAAAACAACAAAAAAAGAGGCTGCTTCTAAGTTCTTTCAGCTCGACACTTGAGGTCTACTACCATGTCCATTATTTGACAAATTGTGACTGAGCAACTACAGTACCCACTAGTTGGGTAGTGACATGGGGAGAAAGCATCTATTTCAGGCTTTCTCTCTAGGTCCAGTGCAGATCTGAGGCAAAAGGAAGCTAGAGAGCTCTAACCCAACCTACACAAGTCCGATTTGTAAGACTCCCAGCATCACCTAGTTCTGGTCCTAAGCCTCGTAGCCCAGCATCATTTTTGGTAATGTGCCACATACACCACACAGAACTGCCCATGACTGAGGCCCTGCTTTGCTCTTGGCAGTCCCTCATTTAGCTCTTCCAGAGAGCTAGAGCCCAATATCCTAGAGGCTTTCCTAATGTAGACTGTTCATTTACTCACACTATCACAAACACTATTCACGCTCAACTTTCTCACTGTCTACTTATACGTCAGGACAATGCACGGGACTAACTTGCCATCTGTTGTATGGAGCATCATATTTATTGAATACCATGTTCTGCCTGCCAGCCTGGACTTTCTGCAGCCCTAGCCAGTGTCCAAGCCTAGTTCTGAATCTCAACCCCTCCCAGCTATGTGCCTAACAGTTAATGTATTCAATAACCAATTACTTATTGAGCATCCTTGTTCTAAGCACTGGGGATACAGCAATGAACAGAAATAGTTCCTGCCTTTGTGAAGTTCACATTCTAGTAGAGGGATACAAGCAATAAACAAAGAAATTAATAAATAATTTAATATTTGGCAGGTAAAAATATGAGGAAGAAAAACAGGGTAGAATGAAGATAAAAAGTAACAGGATAGAAGGGAGGCAGATTTATTTGATGAAGTGACATTGGATCAGAAATCTGAAGAAATGAAGATGTGATGCATATAGAAATCTGGGAGAACATTCTAGGAAAGGAGAAAACTAAATGCAAAGCTCCTGAGGTGGAAATATTAAAATGTTCACTAATGTTGCTTGGAACACCAGAAGTGACGAGAGGGTTTAAGATGAAGCTAGAGAAGTTGCAAGGGCCAGATCAGGAAGTGGCTCATAGGCCATGTTTAAGAATTTTAGATTTAATTTTCAATGTGATGGATTTTGATCAGGGGACTAAAATGATCAGATGCATATTCTAAAAGGCCTGCTATAAAGGCTACATATTATATGATGCCATTTATAAGACGCTCCAGAAAATATAAATTATCTGAACAGAAACAGATCAGTGGTGACAGAGGAAACGGTTGATTATAAAGGGATAGAACAAGAGAATTTTGGTGGGTGATGCAACTGTTCTATATCTTAATTATGGTGGTGGTTATATGACTGTATTCACTGTCAAAACTCAGAACTGTACACCAAAAAGAGTGAACTTTACTGCACGTAAATTCAAAGAAAGTGAGACATACTCAAAACCTACTCTGGCTAGAATGTGAAAAACACACCTGGGTGTTGGCAAGAAGAAAGGAAACCTTTTTTTTTTTGATGATGGTAGCTAAGTCTAAGATGGTAGCAGTGAAGTTGGTAAAATATATTTGGATTTAAGATATAGTTTGCAAGTAGAGCCAAGAGATTTACAGAGTTTTTATCACCCAGTATAAATCTCTCACAGTGAGGGACTGATGGGGTACAAGTGTTTGCCATATACTTTTGTAATTTTTAACTTAAAACAAAAATAGCTTAAACTAGTGTCAGATTCTATAATTATGTTCAGGAAAAAAAAACATTTTCAAAACTTTGAATTGTAAATACCACTTAAAACCCTGATTAATATTATTTTATGACTAATTATATTTTGCTAATTCAACCTGTTTCCCTAGCTGAATCTGCCTAAGCAGGAATATTTAATCAGCTGAAAAAAATAAACTGCTTTCAATTTCTTTCAAGGCAAAAGTATTGCCTCCCTATTTAATAATATTTTCCTAGTTGTCTTAGAAGTATGCTGAACAGTGTAACTTTAAAATCAAAATATACAACCGAGATCATTTACCTCAGTGATTTGAAAGATGCAGTGCCCATATTACCAAACGTCTGTGAAATCATCAATGAAGGTCCACAAAAGTGGTTCAAAAACATAAAAATCATTCTTCAATCACGATAAAGTCTGAATACGCTAACAAAAATGTCTAAATTTTAAATGTTTTTAAACTAAAATGGGAAAATAATTATTCAACATCTGTATATGTAGTTTAGTATACAAATTTTCAAAAGATATGGCCCATATGGGAAATTAAAAGAAGCCAGTGAACTAAATACAAGGAAATGAGGTCCAGAAAAAATGGATTATTAGTCCTTGTTAAACATTTAGCTGGTGGCAATGCCAGGATCAAAACCTTAAACTATTAGATCCTGACCCAATGGCCATTCAGTGACACTGATACACCCCTGAGAACTATAAAATGCTTACTGTGGGAACAAACTGTCTTACTCAATTTTTTAGTACATATATCTTGCAAACAGCAGAAGAACTCAATAAGTGTCTGATGGGTGAAACAATAAAAATGTATTCATTTTAAATAACTATATAATTAAAATAGTTTACTAATTCAGACTTACTTGTCTCTCCTCCAAATTATTCTGAATTAATTTGGGCTCATGATATTAGTACTAAGAAAATCGATAATTAAGTTCAGTAGAATTACAGAAAGGTTTGGCTTTTGGCCAACATTTTATCAACTATCTAAGACATTCACAGAATTGTAAAAAAACAAAAACAAAAACAAAAAACCCTAGAGTGAAATGGGGCAAAAGTGAACTTGGGAAATCTGCTATGTATAAGAAAACACATTCTAAGGAGAACAGAGATATAGAAAGGGAATAGATAATAAACAGAATAACCATATTTAAGTAACTATTAAAACAGTGTTATTTTTTTAAATGAAGGTATGAAATTAATTCAGTGGGTTATGATCAGCAATTTTTTAAAAATAGAACAGAACAGTCTAGAAAGTTTTAGATACTAAAAGTACTATTTCATAAAACTTTTTTCAGTGATTTATACATACACAGTTTGTACTGAGTCACAAAATACTTCCTCCTACGGATAACTATCAAAAGTTTGAAAGCCTATGTTGCAGAAATAAAATTTGAACTTACCATTTTTTTGGCATGTTCTTCACACAGAGGTGTCTGGTGTGTGATGTCAAACACAGGCACAGAGCACTGCTGTCCATCTGCAAACTTGGCCGTGCAGCTTGAGAAGAGCTGCTGAATTTAGGATATCTTTTTTTTTTTTTTTTTAAGTTAAGAATAAAATATACTGAAACTCTATTTAATTGTTTAATTTTTATTAAAAGTTTTCTTCTTCCCTTACTTGTGTTAGTAAAGTATAAAATGCTACTATCTATAAAAGCTAAAGAACCAACCTGGCATCTGATATGAAAAAATGATAATAGTTTTATCATCGTTATTTATCAGAAAATACTCAGATACAGGGTCTGTTTTACTAAGAGGGTCCTAAACATGGGTCTCTTTTATGGTCATTCTGATTTTCCATTATTTGGAGAAGCAGTCAATTTCTTCTTAACACACTAAGTCCTAAAAGTTCCACTATAATGGTTAAAAAAAAAAAAAACTCCACAAAACTCAACTTTAAGGAAAACTTCTGCATATGATACTCATCAAAAAGAATAAAAATTTAAAGATCTAATTCTAAAAAACTCATCTACCCAAATTTGGATGTTGCACGTCTCATTTCCAACACCAAACTCAAACTTACAACTTACGAAAAATGACTTTTAAACCGAAACTACACTATTAAAATTGGAACATCAACTTTACATCATCTACATTTTTAAGCATCCATACTTTTAGCCAGTAACTACATTTCCCCCAAATTTACTTTTTATCTATTAAGAAAATATCTCTCTGTTTTGCCTTTATGCTTTTATAGTTGACCCTTTATAAAGCCTTTATTGCTGCTGAAATAGTTGTAAAAATACAACTCCAAGAACAGAAAGGAGGGCAAAAGTCAAGCAGATTAGTAAAGAAGAGTAATTGTTACTATATAAATTTTTAAAATGCTACTCAATTATAAATGTTTAATAAAAGTGAGAGTAGTAAGAGTTCATAACTGGCCTACCGCCCTTTAATATAGGCTTTCCTCAAGTATATTCTGTCTTAAGAGACCTTCTTACCTAGTCAGTAATACTGACCTTTCATTCATCTTAAATGGGCTCTGTACTCAATACAAACAGCAAATTAAACCCACAACAAAAGGCATACTGTCAAACTGTATAACTTTCTTGGAAGGCTAAAAACAGTTTTTGAATAATATGATTTGATTTTTCCATCACTGATTGTTATAGCTGCTGCTTACACACTACCTAGAACCCTCAGAAGATGGGAATTCTGTTAACAAAATTTAATTAAGTGACATACTGGAAGAACCTGCTCCTGGCTGTCAATTTTGCTTATTTTGATACGATTCTTGAATAAAGAACGACAACAATATAAGTAGAAAAAATTATTCAGAGGACAGTATGAAAATTAGAAGTCATATAAAAATTATTTTAAACACTAAATAGTTATGATTTTAAAAGTCAAGAGGATACGCTGGAAACAATGTCTGGTGAATGGAAGGGCTTTGTTAGTGCACTGTTCACCCTTCACTGTTCCACTACATGCTGCTGCTTCCACCTCCCTCAACTTGGTCCGGCTTATGCTAAAAAAGGAGGAAAAAAAAATTTTTTTTAAACGCTTTAAGAATCCAGGGCATTTTTTCACCACTGTGTTGCCACAATGTAATACCAACATTTTACCTCTTTGTATTCATTAAACAAAATGTAAATATGGGTTACAATGACCAGTTCCTATATTTCCCGTCTGCAAAACAAATAATTAACATTATAATTAGTTTCAACTATGCCTCTTTTTTTTAAGTGATATTCTTGTTCCTTTTACTTCACAAAGAGATAGTAGTGATGAAGAACAGGAGACTAAATCAGTCAGACCCAGTTCTGAAAATTAGCTTTCTCTCACTAGCTGTGTGACCTTGGGCAAGTTACTTAGCCTTGCTTAAGCCTTAACATACTCACCTGTAAAGGGGAGATAAGAGATAAGATAATACATCTAAAACACTTACCATATACAGTATACAGTATGGTACATAGTAAACAGCCAATGGTTAACAGTTATTGCATTATCATCACCACTGAATTTCGATCATGTAAAGCTGCTAAAGTCATTCTATAAAAAACTTGATCTAAAACATGAGGAAGATGATACAGAAATGGCTGATGCTCTCATCTTCCAAAATGCACTTACTCTGAGCAATTTTTTTTTTGACTTTCTATTATATGTGCAACTCCATCTTTCATTAAATGCTACCTCCACTTTGTATATTTAATATTTAAATTTTTTAATCTTATTTTAAATTTTTCTGAATAGGCAATATAGTCATGTGGTTCCAAAAAAAAATCAAAGAAAGCTATCCTTGTCCTGATTTGTCAGTTCCCACTCCCTCTATAACAAGTATTCATTTTATTAGTTTGTGTATCCTTCCACAGTGTTATACAAACATAAAAAAAAAATTAAAAATACTTGAATTCTTAATAATACAAAAAACTATCCTACCTATGTGACTATAAAATATCACGACTATTAAGCCTTTACACATGTCAGAGTACAGACAAAGAATCTACTTAATTCACTGAGTCACAAGTTAGGCATCAAAAATAAAATATCTTTTAAATTATGTATGTCTAGTATCTTTCTAGGGATTTTAATGGAGTGACATTAGATAGAGAAAGTCATAGAGAATCTAAATTACATATGATTTTACACAAAATCTAAATAAATGAATTTTTCCTTTATAACTCTCACATAAACAGTAAATGCAAATAGAAAACCAGGTGCTGTGCTGCCACAGAAGTTGCTTTAATTAAGAGTTCTGCAAGGTTTGTCAGGATCACAAGAGTGGGGAAGTGGGTCATTAACTTTAGCTCTGTAAAAATGATATAAACTTTCAAATAAATGAAATGTACTATTTTGGCAGCTAAGCCCAGATTCTCTTAGTCTAGATTTAAATAAGCCCTCTATATTGGGTGAATAAATTCACTGAATAATTCGCTCAGCCACCTACTAAACCTAGTGCACAATGTGTCCCCTCATTTTCTTTACCCTAGACTTCAAGGGACACCATTGGTTTCGTTTTTTTTTTAAATCACCAATATGTTCCAACTCACCAATCTATCTTTAAAAATAAGCCCAAAGTCAGAAATTCCATATCCCCTTAATGGATAATTAAAATAAAAATGCCTGATCTATTAGATACATTTTATTTATCCAAATAATCCCAACAGAACAAAGGGAGACTTTTACCATAACATTTTGATGGTTTTTTTTTAATATGAAAACGTCAACTGTAATCTTCCCTTTGGTATGCCCTATGAGATCCCCCAATAATGATGAAATTTCCACACAAACAACACTAGTTTCTGTAGGACTGTCCACTACAAGATACTTAGATTTGGGTTTACGTACTTTAAAGCTATTTCAATGGCTTATTCCATATATTCTCCAAAAAAATATGACAAAGAGGTAAGAAAGAATTCTTTAACGTTATTCAGTTTATATCCAAACTATATTTTAAAAAATAGCTATTAAAAGGTAGTCATTGAAGTTCAAATTTCTAAAATGTTTAACAGCAACTTCTAAAATGTCTTTTGTGGAACTAACTAGTCTTTATTAGTAAAAATATCAAATAGACAGAGGGCATTATCCAACTGACAGCTTTTATTGTGAACGTAAAATATAATGCAAAATAGTAAGCTACCAATGCCAGGGAGTGATTGTGGCACATGGTTATATGATTATCAGTGATATACTGGGCAGTAATTTTTTTTACTAATCATGGGTGACATAACTAAATGACATCAAATAAATTTGAGAACTATAATAGAGTTCATCTTGGTATTTGTTTTGTGATACTTCGTTATCATACAACTTTTTAAAAAATCACTAAAGGTTAATTTAGGAGATGTTCTCAAAAGGGAGGGGTTGATTCTACCAGTTAAAAACCATAGATAAATATAGTTTTCCACACAAATACTAAATTGTCCCAAACTCATTATAGTCCCTTATATATTTGACAAGGTCATAATAATATACTAGACTCAACATATACAATTCTCTACATATATATTGCTTCATGCTGGACAGAACTTAAGGTTTCTGTTGAAATTATACACTTGAAAGCATTATATAAATTTTAGATATTATTTTAAAAACTATGTCAAACTGAGTAGATTTTTTTCAACAAATAGAGAACAGATGGCTCTTCTCTTGTTCAATTCTATTCATTTGTTCAACAACACTGGTGATTTAAGAACAAAATGTACATTGTTCCTGCTCTCATACAAATTACTGTCTGGCCTGACAGACATATATTAATGAAAAGTATAAAATTGTACAGTGAAGCAGAATACAGAGCACAATAAGCATATATAATAGGGGGACCTAACTATAGTCAATAGATACGAATTGAAAAAGAGGTTACTTTTTTACAGAAAATATAATGAAAACCAAAAGATACAAAACTAAAATGAAATTTCAAAAAATATATAGGAATATAAGAAATATGATCAATAGCTACAAAGCACAGGTTATTTTTAGTTTTGTTTTAAACCCTTTTTCCTCTCAAGTGACTCTAACCACTACAGAAAAATTAGAATATATATACTATAAAATTTTTTAAACTTTAATTTATCAGTAATCCCACCATCTAGAGATAACCACTGCTAATATATAGATATATAATTTTTAAAATGTTATATACTATATATATATATATATTCAAGGTTACCTGTAAATATAAGTAAAAAAGCATGAAATAATAAACTCATTACAGAACTAAGCCTTCTAAACTTGAAAATTATTTCTTTAAACAAGATGTTTGGGAAATTTTCAATTCAATTAAGCTAGTATTTTCAAAAGGTACATAATCTAAGTAATTATGATTTAAGTTTTCACTAAACAAACTTCCAAAAATGGTAATATACTATAATGTTTTCATTGATATATCAGCTAATCCTACATTTCCAATATATGAATTTTCATTCAATAAAATATTATGTAAAAATTATAAATCATGTTTTCAAAACAATCTTTAAGACCATAGGGGAATGGCTATGATGTGTGTGTGTGTGTGTGTGTGTGTGTGTGTGTGTGTATTTATTATCTATCTATCTATCTATCTATCTATCTATCTAGGCAAGGCAACCCTTGGTTGACCTCACAGACTGCATGAATCTTGTCAGCTTACAATCCCTTATTTTTTTTTTATTTTTTACAGCTACAGCACCTAGTCTTCCTAGGTGGTCTCCCATACAAGTACTAACCAAGCCCGACCCTGTTTAGCTTCCGAGATCAGATGGGATTGGGCTTGTTCAGGGTAGCATGGCCCTAGACTATATATTTTTAAGGGAAAAAAAAATGAACACATAAACAGTCAGATCCAACTTTGCTTAATTACATACATAAAACAGAAAAAGTCTACGGATTGACATCTGTATTATGAAACCATTAAAAGTCATTTAAAATAATATCATAAAAAATGATCATAATTCAGTGTTAAACAGGGAAAAAAGTAGGAAATAAAAAATACATATAGCATGATCTCGATTTTGCTTTTTAATACAAACACATGGCTCACTGGAGACTTCACATACACACACAACTCACATACTCACACATAGAAAAAGACTAGAAGGAAACAGATCAAAATGTTCACAGTGTTCTTACTATTTTGTGAATGGTGATATTATGGAGATTTCCACCTTCTTTTTTCTATTATTTAAAAACTTTTTCATAATAAGCAAGTATTGGAACTATAAACAGAGGAATTTTTCCTCAAAAGAAATTCAACATAATAAAATATTTTGAACACAACATGGGTGATAATGTATATGTTAAAAGAAAACATATTTGAAAGAATACTATAAAATAATGTAAGTAAAAATGTAAAATGCTACCTCTGAAGTAAAAGAACTAAATGTTACTTTTAAATAACATAAATTTCTAAGCATTGTATTTTTTTAAAAGACAGGTAAAACACTCTCTAGTCCTTTACTGAATAAATTCTCAACAAACTCTAGCTAAATTACAGTAATGCTTTAATTTTACTGTCAGTTCATGGCAGTATTAGTTTGCCACCCATGTAGAACTCTGTCTGAGCAACAAAACCAAAATACAATGCATAAATATTTCATGCTTAAAAGCCCACCGCTCTTGTTGACTCAACTACCTTCTCAAAAGAGACAGAAAACAGACTAAGACAAGCGTCTTAGAAACAGGGACTGTGGAGGGCTCTAACCTGGTTTGACTGCATGCAGCTCTCTGCAGCTCTTGTATTAACTGACCAGTACACTCTGGCTCTCTGCTGGCCGCCTGCAGCAAGGCTTTCCTAAACGTGTGCCGGCATTTCTTTTGACGAGATTCTGCCCGCTCCAGGCGGCAGAGGTGCTTATATTTCTGCTGAAAGTAAGTGCAAAGTTGGGTCACCCTGGCGCTCCTACTCTCCGTATCATCATCATCTGACCTGGAAGGTGCAGAGAGAGAAGTGAACAATTGATTAAACATGAGGAAAAGCAGGGCAGGTAGAGTGGCTGGATGCTCACGGTTAAAACTTGTAGCATGTGAGCACACAACAAAACTAGAGGAAGAGAAGTCCAGTAGAGCTGAAAAATAAGCACAATGTTTCAGCAATAAGTAAGGCGGTAGAAACAAACCAATGCTTTAAGAAGCTTAACCTTGTTATTGTTAGCATGTCATAATCAGATGATGCATTAGTGTCTTCTAAATTTTAAATGACTAGGAATTCTTAGAAACAATATATTTTCTTTACCTTTACTTAAAGAAAGTCTGAGCAAATGACATGGCAGTTTTAAGTTAACACTCAGCATAATTTCATAAAAGACAGGTAGGTCATACCAGAAACAGAGCAGTGAATTCTAACAGCGCATTATCAAAGAGCTGTCCTTTTAGATGTACCGATTTTTAACCATTTTTTTTCTTGCAAAGCACTTAAAGAAGTTTGATTGTAGGGATCACAATCATTTTACAGATTTTTTTTTTCTTTTAAACTACAGGAGATATCCTAAACAACATTTCATATACCAGAATTTTTTCTGTCATTACACTAATGTTAATTGATTGGTGGCCCCTGCTAGAGTGCTCCATTGAAAAGGATACTTAAGGCACATCTAGGTTCAAAATGAGAGAGTGCTGTGGTTAGTTAGCAATGTCCACCATCAGTGAGGTTGGAAAGGTCACTTTTCTATTGAACAAATATGATCTCACTTTTTACTGTTACGAATAATGCACAATAGATTTAAAAACTGAACCATGTTATTTTAACTTATTTCTCTTCTATCGTAACAAATATATAACACAACTGTGACACTATAAACTATATATTTTCTAATCTTCTATAAATCATTGCTTGATTTCTCTTCTTAGGGGGTATGCCTCCTTTTTCCTTCAGCATAGCCCACTAACAGGCTACTCTGTAAACTTCCATTTAGCATATGTCCTAAGAAATATGTTCTCTTTAATATGCATTCTACTACCGATATACCAACTGAAGGATCTTACACTATCTTTTCATTTATTCAACACTCAATAGTTACTGTATGTCTATTATGTTAAGTACTGTAGAGGAGAGACAAAACATTTCAAGGAGTTTGTAATGCAATTTAGACAGGATAAACGCATCCCAAAAGTTAAGCAATTCAAAAGAGAATGGAATTAGTAACTAAAACTGTAGGGGCAGACAAACCAATGATTCAAATAGCTGATCTCAAAAGAAATACCTGGGAGCTTTTTAAAATTTCAGATTCCCAAGACCTACCACAAGATCTACTGAACAAGAGTTTCCATGGGATGAGGCCCAGAAATCTTTAATTTGAATTGTTCCCCCAAGTCCAACAGCAGATCTTCATTTGAGAGTTCCAGTTAGAGCCGTAAGTGCTATAAATAACTTTAATGTGACTTAGACGATAATAAGTGACATAAGTACAGAAAAAGTGCTATGAAAGCTCAAAGGGTACCTCACAAGGATAAAATAACATGAGCTAAGATACATGGATGAACAGGATGGGGAACAGCCAGTACTAAGTAGCTCGACTTAGCTAAGGTGTGGAGTAGGTAGGGTAAGGCAAACTTCCTAAACCTGAACACCACATACAATAAAGAACCTTGTAGATTTTTAAGAAAAGAAGTAATAGTAATAGAGCTGTGTATAAGAAAGAAGATACTGTCAGAAGCTATAAGCGGAGGAAGAGATGGAAGAAGAGAAAGCGAGGAATTGTACAACTGCAGGTACGAGATAACAAGGGGCCGCACCAGGGTGGCAGCAGCAGGACCAGGGTGAGAAGTAAGGGGCATGTACAAGGCTGACTCTGTCGGGTGGCCAAGGAAATGAAAGGGACAGTTTACCACATAACAGTTTCCATCAGGAAAGACCAGGGAACAGGAGCAAGAGCAGATCTGGGGCAGGAAATAAATTCCATTTCAGACCTAGGGAATTTAAAGAACAGATGAGGTATCAAAGGGAAGGTGGAAAAACCGTTGGAAACGATAAACTGGAACATATTTAGGGAAGAGATACAGGTTTCAGAGTCAGCAACTAACAACTGAACGACAAGGGAGTGACTGAAAGTAGAAGACCACAGAGATAATAGAAAGAACTAGACATATAAGGGCAATTATCATTAAAGAATTAACTCAATTTGGTAACTGGATATGAAAGATAAGAAAGTCAATAATGACTCAATAACTTTGAATCTGCAGAGCTAGGAGAATGGAAGTGCCATTAATAAAGGAAGAAGAGGAGAAATAGTAAGACTTTAAAGGAAAGTAAAGCTAAGATGGGTAAATCACTTGCTAAAATTGTTATTTGAAAAGACTATTACTAGAAGGAGGAATAGCCTAGCTCAGTGGTTCTCAAGTTAACTATGGAAAGATGCACCTGGATTCCACACCATTATGAAAGTTTTCAATGCTTATTCATAATTTCCATACTTATCTTGCTGTGGGCCAGTAATCAGAAGTTTGCAGACTGGCAAAGGTCCACAGACCATAGGTGGCATAGCCCTAAAACAGGAAATCTCCAAGATGTCTCCCATTTCTAAGATGCTATGACGTTAATATTTCAAACCTGGTTGCTGAGGAAAAGTAGCAAACTATGAAGAAAAAGGCCGATATTCATCATTTACCAGCAGCTGACAAGGCCTGGCACCTACTGCATTCTCAGTATGTTTTAGTTTCCTTAAGTTTCCTCATCTGAGAAATTAGAGATAAAGCTAGCTGGTTTGCCTATCCCCTAAGGCTGTTAACAGAATGAAAGAAAATAACATGTGAAATCACAATATCAGCACAGGTATTATTATTATTAAAATGCTACTAATAATTCCAAATATAAGCAGTAAAGTCCAAACCTGATTCCCTAAGACTTCAGGTTTATTTATCTGTCACCTCAAGGTATGACAAGAAGCTCTCAAAATAACATTCATTTTAATTTACTTTATTAAAATAAGAGCAAAACGCTAACATCTCTGATAAAAATAGGGGAGTCAAAAAGAGGCACACATATTAGAGGCACACATATTCAGAAAAATAATGAGTTTAATTTAGAAATGCTGAATTTAGGGTATTGGCAGAATATTCAAAGAGAATTATTTGATAGGTAGTTCAAACTCAAAAGAAAGATCAGACAAGAGAAAAAGATTTGGGAGTTATTCACATAGAGATAACAATTGAAACAACAAACAACAACAACAACAACAACAACAACAAATAAAAGACTTATGGCAATATGGCAATTTAGATACCCTAAGGCAGGGGTCCCCAACCCTGGGGCTGTGGACTGGTACCCGTTGGTCAACTGTTAAGAACTAGGTCGCACAGCAGGAAGTGAGCGGTGGCAAGCAAGTGAAGCTTCATCTATATTTGCAGCCACTCCCCAGCACTAGCATCACCGCCTCAGCTCCACCTCAGATCATCAGGCATTAGATTCTCATAGGAGCACTGGTCCCTGGTGCCAAAAAGGTTGGGGACCTACATACAAGATAAGATTACTTATGCATGCATTTTTGGTCTCAAAGGAAGTAGAGGAAATTTTTCTCAAACTGCTTAGTCAAAAAAAAAAAAAAAAAAGCAAATAAACATTTAAAAAAATAAAATTGAAGCTAAAGTTGGAAGCAGGGAACAAAGGGGTAAATGGGCTGCACTCAGAGCACATGATGATAGAAGCACTAACAGTGGATATAAAATCTCATCCCAACAAGATGAAGTAGCTTAACCTAAGATTCTAGGATAAGTCTAGGACCTAAAAAATTAAAATTACCATGCACAGGAAAAGGTAAGCCACTTTGTACGACAAAAAGAAAAAATAATAAATGGCAGATATAGACTTACAAGGAAAGACTCCAAAGGTTGGAATTATAAGATACTGAATATAAAAGTTATGTATGAAATGTTTAAAGGATGGATTTAAAAAGATAAGAAAACAATAAAAGACAAACAGAAATGATCAGTAAATCTGAAAATAAATGTAATCCATATATATATATATAAAATTATTTTAAACCAAAATTTCATGGATATTTTACCCCTAAAAAGGAAACAAGACAATTATGTCCATCTTCACTATTTCTATTTGATATTTTATCGAAAGTCTTAGCCAATGCAATAAGGCCGAAAAAGCAACAAAAGGCATAAGTAAAACAGTTTGTATTCACAGATGACATGATTTTCTGCAAAAAAAAAAAAAAAAAAATCAAAAGAATTTACAAAAAAAACTAGAATAAGTAAATGTATCAAAATTGCAGTATATATTAACTAAAGATCAATCTAACAATAAACTTTATTTCTACATAAGCAGAAAACAAATGAAAAATAAATTTACAACTCAGTTTACAACAGCATCAAAAACAAAATACTTCATAATAAATATAATAAAAGATGTGCATGATCTTCATTCCAAATAGTAAGCAAAAAAATTCTGAAGACCTAAACTAGAGCAGTATCCCATATTCATGGATTGGAAGACTTACTTTTGTTAAAATATAAATTCTCCACCAACTGATTTATAATAAAAAAACAAAATCATAATTGGCTAGTTTGCAAACAGTGACAATGATAAGATTTCTGTGGAAATACAAAGTACCCAGAATAGTCAAAATATGAAAAAAAAACCCAAAAACCTAAGTTGTAGGATTCAAACTAATGAACAGCGGTCCCCAACCTATGAGAATCTAATGCCTAATGATCCGAGGTGGAGCTGAGAGGGTGATGCTAGCACTGGGGAGCGGCTGCAAATACAGATGAAGATTTGTTTCCGCCCTCGCTCACCCATCCACTCACCACTCACCTCCTGCTATGCGGCGGCCTGGTTCCTTATAGGACACTGGCCAGTACCAGTGCAAGGCCCAGGAGTTGGGGACTCCTGAATTTCTAAACTTACTTTAAAACTACAGTAAGAGAGACGAAGTAGCCTAAAATTTAATTAATGGAACAGAACGGTTCAGAAATAAGTTCACATTTATTTAGTTGATTAATTCTTGACAAAGGTGTCAAAGCATTTGAATGGAAAATGAAAGGTATTTTTAACAAATAGCACTGGAACAACTAAATATCCATTTATATAAAAGAATGAACCTCGACCCCAACCACGCTACACCAAAAATTTGATGGGTTATAGACCTAAATATTAAAGCTAAAGTTAAACCTACAAAGTTTCTAAAGATGACAGAGAAAATTAGAAATCAATAACTATAGGAAATTTGAGAACTTCATTAATATGTGTAAATTAAATAACATACTCCTAAATAATCAATGAGTGAAAATATAAATCACAAGAGAAAATAGAAAATATTTCGAGATAAGTGAAAATGATACAGGTACTATAACTTATTGACGAATATAAAAGGAAAACTCAAATTTTTCCTTCCTGAGTAGGGAAAAATCCAGTTCTTCCCTACTGTGTTTCTTTTCTATGAGTCTCATTTACTACTGACACAAAACATTTCTGGTCACCTAATGTGTGGAAGTTTTACCCCACACCAAGCAATTATCTGTGATACTAGCTTAGTGTCCCACGATTTAACTCAATTCTAACACTACCTATATCTGGAGATAGCATCAGATCCCACAGCTCTGTCCCACAAGACTTCTCCCACCCTACTTCAGATGCCAATCACAAGTGGTGGGTCCCAAGATTACCCACAACTTCTGTCTAGTTTGCCTATACGTTGGAGGTTTCCATGACCCCCTCCTTCAGGTTTGATTAGTTTGCTAGAGAAGCTCACAGAACTTAGGGAAACTTACTTACACTTACCAGTTTATTAAAGGATACAGATGAATATCCAGATGAAAGAAATGTGTAAAGCAAGGTTCATAGGAAGGGGTACACCAGTCTCCCGGCACCCTCCCAGAAGCTCCAACCCAGAAGCTCTCCAAACCTCCCACTGCTGGGATTTTATGGAAGCTTCCTCACACAGGCATGATCAATTGTTAACTCCATTTCCATCCCCTCAACCCTTTCTGGAGGATTGGGAGTGGAGCTAAAACTTCCAAGCTTCTAATGATTGCTTGGTCTTTCTGGTGACCAGCACCCATTCAGGAGCCACCCAGGAGCCCATGTAGAGTCGCCTCATAAGAAAAAGAGATGCTACTAGTACTCTCATAACTTAGAAATTTACAAGGGTTTTAGGAGCCCTGTGTCAGGAACTAGGGACAGAGATCAATATATCTTTTCTTTTATCTCATGATGAAGCTTGGAAAGAAATTTGTAGCTATAATCTCCTACATTTTTTTCTAAAACAGAAAGATACCACATAAACAACCTAACATTCCACCTTAAGAAATTAGAGGAAGAGAAAACTAAACCCAAAACAAGCAGAAAGAAATAAATAGACTAGGAAAGAAATAAATGAAAAAAGAATAGAAAAAGTATAATAGAGATAAATCAATGAAACCAAAAACTGGTTCTTCGAAATGATCAACAAAATTGACAACCCTTAAAGCTCAACTAACCAGTAAGAGAGGACTCTAATTACCAAAATTAGGATTGAAAGCAGGTACATTACTACCTGTCTTATAAAAAAAAGATTATAAGGAACTATTATAAAAGCTGTATGCCAATAAATTAGATAATAAAGATAAAATGAACAAGTTCCTAGAGAGACACAAGCTTCTGACTTTCACTCAAGAAAAAAACAAAATCTGAAGAAATCTTTAAACAAGTAAAGAGATTGAATTAGTAATCAAAAACTTCCCACAAAGAAAAGCCCCCTAATCTGATGGCTTCGCTGGTGAATTATACCAAATGTTTAAAGAATTACCACTAATCAATCACAAATTCTTCAAAAAAAAAAAAAAAGGAAAAGGAAACACTTCCCAACTCTATCAGGCCAGTATCACCCCAATACCAAAGTAAAACAAAGACATCACAAAGAAAGAAAACTACGAGCTGATATCCCTTATGAATACGGATGCAAAGTTTTTAACAAAATACAAACAATCCAAATCCAGCAGGATGTCAAAAGGTTTATATACCACAATGGGATTTATCCAAGAAATAAAAACTGAATTCAACGTATGAAAATCAAAGTTATAGACCATATTAGGACAAAAAAAACTACATCATCTCAAGAGATACATGTTACATGAATGAATCCTGAAAATGTTTATACTAAGTAAAATAAACCATGCAGAAAAGGACAATTACTGTATAATCCTACTTATATGAGGTATCTAGAGTAGTCAAATTCATAGAGACAGAAAGTATAAAGGTAGTTGCCAGGAGCTTGGGAAGAGGGAGGAATGGGAAGTTTTTGTTTAATGGGTATAGTTTCCGTTCAAGATGAAAAAGTTTTAAGATGGATAGTGGCGATGGTTGCACAACAATGTGAATGTACTTAATGCCACTGAAATGTACACTTAAAAAATGCTTGAAATGGTAACTTTTATATTATATATATTTTACCACTTTAAAAAAAGAATGGGTCTACAGCCATGCCACCCTGAACACGCCCGATCCTGTCTGATCTCGGAAGCTAAGCAGGGTTGGGCCTGATTAGTACTTGGATGGGAGACCACCTAGGAAGACCAGGTGCTGTAGGTGTAAAAAAAATAAATAAGTAAAAAATAAAAAATAAAAAAAAAGAATGGTCTCAGACTGGTAGTGTTTCAAGTACTTTAAAGAAGCAAACATAAATCCTCTCTGGGGGAATCCACTTTCATCTCAGAGTTAAAAAAATTTTCACAGACAATTTTTCTTTAGGAACTTTAATGTTCAAAAGAAATTTTATAGGTCATTTCAAAGAGAGCTTGTGGGACCAGGATCTTTTTAACACTGTGACCAATGACTGAAGTTCTCCATAGGATGTAACAGTCACTCAGTAGTACTATGTTTTCCCGAGGAGATATAAAATTTAGCTATGTATCAATAATTGGGGATGTGGGGAAGTAAATAAATGTCTCCCAAGTTTAACCACTGCCTACTCTCTTTTTTAGACAAAAAAATATACTTTTTAAGTATTCACCAAACATAAAAGGAAACAAGGCACCTGGAGTATGGGCTGGCAGAAACAAGAGACAGCTAATTTCAGATACTGGACCAATCAGACATAGACTATACAATGAGTATGTGTAAGATATTTCAAGAAATAAAAGAGAGGCTTAAGAATACGAATAAATAGCAAGTTGATGTGAACAAAAACTAAAGAGAAGTTCTAGAAATGGAATATATAATAACTAAAGTTTAAAATTCAATGTACGGCTCTAACAGGAGATTAGACACAGATGTAAGATAAACTTAAAGTAATTACCCAGAATACAGTACAAAGAGATAAGGTAAGAAAAAAATATGAAAGAAATGGATGACAGAATGAAAAGGTGCATCACATGTCAAAATGGATTTTCAGGAGAAATGGGGAGAGACAGAGAGACAGACAGACAGACAGAGAGAATGGGGTAAAGGCATTATTTCATGAGATAATGGCTGAGAAAAACACCAGAACTGATGAAAGATACCAATAAATCCTAAAGAAGATAAAGAGAAATGTACATTTAACTACTGAAGTTAGAAAAACAACAACAGAATAAACATAAACAATGTAGGAGATAAAATAAACACAGAAGCAAAAATCAATGAAATAAAAAACAAATATATAATGGATACAAATATATGGATGAGAAAAATCAAATCTGGTTCTCTAAAAACACCAATAAAATAGAAAACCTCTGGTGAGATTGATCAAGGCAATAAAAAGACAAAAGTAATAATATTAGGAATGAAGGCTATAACCACAGATAACAAATCAAAAAGAAAGAATTATATAATAAAAAAATTTAGGCCAAAACATTTAAAATCTTAATTGAAAAGAAAATTTAAAAAAAAAAAAAAATCATTACTTACAAAACTGATTCAAGGAGAAACAGAATATCTGAAGTCTTCTTTCTGTTAACTAAAACTGAATCTCTTATTAAACATGCATAGAAAACTCCTGAGTTCTATTAATATTCAGAGAAAAATAATTCTAATCATACACAATATATTCCTAATGTCAGAAAAGAGGGAATATTCTCATTTAATAAGGCTAGCATAAGCTTGACATCAAAACCTAATAAAGCAAATATGACAAAAGAAAAATTCATAAGAAAATCTCATTTATGGCCATAGAGGCAAAAATTATTAGCAAACCGAATCTAGCAGTGTAGTACTGGCACAAGGACAAACAGGCCAATGGAATAGAATAGAAAATGCACAAACAGACATACACGTATATGTCAAGGGTTCCAATGCAATGGAAAAAAACTGTTTTTAATAGAATGTTGGTTACACAGAAAATACACATGGAAAAAATGATCCTTGTCCCTACTTCACATCATATATAAACTATACAAAAATAAATCCCATAAAGATTGTCAGTAAAACAATAAGGATTCTAGAAGATGATATGAGAGAATTGCTTCATGGCCCTGGGTAAGCAATGATTTCTTAAGCAGGTCACAAATATACTAACAATAAAGGAAAAGACTAATAAATTGTACTCATTAATATCAAGAACTTTTTTCTATCAAAGGCATCATTAGAAATACGAAATGGTAAGCAGTTACTGACAGTAATTACTGTTCCTTAACAACACATTTAAAGATACCAACTTATTTCTGCTACTGATACATAAGTAAAAGCCTGAGAGATCTACTTGGGCATACGCATCTACAACTAAACTAAGTAACCAAGGGACCTTTGCCAAAACAAGACCAAACTTTCTTCTACAGTTATTTTCTATTATATTTAAGCATAAGGTACAATAAATGACAGGCAGCTGCAACAAGACACTGGAATAAAGCTGTTCTATATATAAGTAGTTTAAAATATAGGACAGAGGTTCCTGTGATAGGCCACAGTGGCAGATACAGGTGTGAAGTTGCAGAATAAATAGAATGGTAAACCAATTCAATCTCAGTTTCATCCAAGAGAAGAATAGAGTGCTCCATGCCTAGACCATAATAAGAGTTGAACAAGAATATGTTGAATGAGTGAATAAATAAATGAAGAGATAAAAATGAAGGAGAAAAGATTAAAGTGAGAGCTGGGCAAGAAATAAGGATAACTGCTTATAAAAAGGAGAAAAATATACTGAAGGAAAAGAACCAAGAAAGCAGAATATTGTGGTAAGTCAAAGAGGAAGCAAGTTAGAAAAAGTGGCCAAGAAAGTAAAATGCCAGAGAAGAAGAAAAATAAGGATAGTCACAAGCTTAAAACAGCTTAAGAAATATCCTGCAAACTCTGCAAGAATATAAAGCAAATACTCCCAATACTGATGTCCAGGTCACCTTGAAAACAAAAATAGAAATCATAACTACCATTTAGCAATCATTTCCCATGTACCAGGTACTGTGCTGAGCATGTATTTGTTACCTCATTTACAGAAATTTCTAAAATTAACCTAAAATATCCCAAGTCAAGTTAAGCTGATATGAGTATCAACCTTAGGAGCATGATTGATATTATCTGTAAGTAAGAAAACTTAAGTTCAGTTGCACTTCTATCTGACAGAAAGAATATGCTAATGGTCAGGAAACAGTCTTGAATGACATAAAATGGAACCTCAGAGAGAGAGAAAAAAGTACAGCTTCTCTAGTACTAACTAGGAGACAGGAGAGGCAGGGACAACTATATGGGAGATAAATCCCAAGGGTGGAAAGAGATGCATCAGGCTATTAGAATTTAATGACATTGGCCATTAATAAATCCAACTAATTCTCCTTGCTCTTAATTCCATGCCCAAATAAACTTCTGATTATACTTTGCTTCTCAGGTACATCTTCTGAGGGAACATTTATACTACTTAATAATTATATTTCTCACTGTAAATTGGCATTTTGGTTTATAGAATAGTCTTCTAGTGAATCAGTTCCCTAAGCCTAACACCTTTGGTTGTACTAACAAATCACATTTTTAAGCCTGTACATTAAAAAACCAGACCCTATAACATAGGTCCATTTCACAAACTGTGAAATTCTACGAGTTGGCCTGGGGCAGATAGCTGATCTCCCCTCTATCTTGCTGAACATCTATTCAAATCACAATATTCTTTAAAAAATAATAAGCTGAGTCTGTGAGTGATATTTTGGTCCATAGATAAGGCTCTATCTCCGTAATGTCACACTGCACCAAGTGAATCCCTAAAAGGCTAAGGCAGTCAACTGAAAGAAAACCGGCTTTCTCACTATCATTGAAGGGGCTGTGCATTAATTAATCTATAGCTTCCTGATAAGGTAGATATCAAAAACATTTAATGAGATTATCTTGAAAACATTTAGCACATTAGAAATATTCAGCACATTAAAATACTAAAAAAAGGATAGATCTTGTAGAAGGTGAAATTAACAGTACTATTTCCAGCTCCTGTGGAGACAGAGCCAAAGAAGACATGGAGCAGTCAGACAGAGGGCTCCAACCAGCCCTCCATGCAAGTTCTCTGACCCATCTGGGCCTTGATTTTCTCTTCTGTAAAATGAGAAAATGGGATCAGATCATCTCTAAGGTCTAAAATTCTAAATTCTACTACAATTATTTCCTTCAATGATCATGAGAAAGGTACAGAAACAAATTTACCAAGAAAATTTAGTAACTTTCCTCAAACAATATAGTACATTTCTTCCTAAGTGGAATCTACTTTACCTCTTTTACAACAACACTGGATCCAATAAAAAAAAATAGAATGGTATTTATATGTGATATATATGTATATATGGTATGTGTATATATACGAAGGATTAAATCTACTACAGTGGTAGTTTAAGAATGAAAGTAAAAAGAAGATTTACATGTGTCTTTCATATCTGAGGGTTTCTCGAATGGACCACGCAACCTGGTATGGCGAAGCCTGCTCTGAGTCTTCCAGTTCTTCTCCACTTTCTTCAGACCAGTCCAACCCTGGAACAGATAAGAAGGTATTTCAAGTTAGAAAAATTTACTTTTATTTAAAATTTAGATCGAAAGTGACCTAAAATACATAACCTAACACTTCTAGCAAGTACCATCATAGTGTGAATAATGCCTCCTGATGAGCTTCATCCCTGTCTAACAAAGATATTAATAATGAATGTATGATAGATACTCAGACCTAAAATAACGACATTGTAAGAAAAAGGGCTATATTCCAAGGATGAACTTTTTTTGTCAGATATGTCACTAATGGAGTAGAAACAACATAGACAGGGTTCGAAGTAAAAAAAAAAAAAAAAAAAAAAGCAAAAAGATTTTCTTAAGTATCAAAACATCATACACTAAAACATCAGAAAAAAAACATAAAAATATTCAAGAAGGTGAGAAAATAAGTTCAGGCAAGAAAAAAGTCAAAAGGTGCCAGTGGAGTCACTCTATACTTCAACACAAAAGGGCCCTAGAGCAAACTGTCAAAGGCAAAGACACTCCATCCCCCGCTGCCCAACACCTCTGGGGAAAAGGACTCTCTCTACCAGGCAGGGCCACTCCTTGGGGGCTGCTTTTTACAGACAGGGTAGGGTGGCAATGTTCTATTTCTGATGTTTCTTAGGTTTCTTTTAATTCTTTTATACAAGAGCTGCCACATTTTGTGTTCCATTTTGAAAAACAAGTTTAGAGGGAGAAGTAGAGAAACATACTATGAACAATGCTTACTGATTTTGTTAAATGCTATTATTTTTAATAGGATAATTGTTAGCTTCCAACAGAAAGGCTTCACCTTTTCAGAAGTTTTATCTCTTGAAGCAGTCATGATAAATATTGACATTGCACGGCCTAAAATATGACAGTGGTGGGACTGCATAGCTTTAATATACTCATATCGCTATGAAACTGAGAGACCTTGATAACTAGTATTCTATGTCTTCCTTCCTGATGCTCAAAAATCATTAGATGCAGTTATACCAAAAAGGACCTCACAGATTCCTTCCATAATTCAAATGAGTTCATATGTGCCAGATAGGGAAATTTTTTAAAAGTTAACTGAAATGCAAATTATAAATTCTTAAAATTAAATAACACATCGCCGCTGGCATAAAGAAACCTCAACTCTAGTTCCAAGATGACTATCTAAAATGTCGGGTCACCTTAAAAAGTAAGTTACTTCCTCTCAACTAAAATAATTAGTAAGATACGTTTTTGTTTTTGTTTTTTTAAATAAAAAACAATTACGTGATCACAACATCAGCTTCAGGATGTTGAAAAGTGAAGACTTTCAAACACAAAGTGACACTTAAGGCACCTTCAAAATTTAGAACATGAGTTATTTGTAGAAGTTATAATACTTTCTACTAAGAACCTAAACTTTCTCTGAAAATGTCAAGATCAAAGTTATAAGAACTAAAATGGAAGTGTTTCTCCTGTTGTGAAATTAACTGTCCAATAAAGCAAACCTTTGATCTTGGCTATCACTACTTTTAATGTAACTAAGAGAGATAACCAGCTCAGACAGGAGTACAAAAGCTATTAGAATACTGCATTTTTCTTTTATTCTTTGGTGATATGAATGCAGACTATGCTTGGTCATAATAGTACACTACAACTTCTGGTTTCTCCAAAATAACCTTTGTTTTAAAAAGTAGGGCCCTTAACATGCTTCAGTTAACAACAACAACAAAAAGACAATGCTTAATTCCAAAATCATTACAATATTTAAAAGCAAATAACAAATGGGAGGAAGGAGAGGCGTTGCAACAGACATGATGGATAAAAAGCTCTTACAAATCACTATAAAAGAGAAACACTTCATTAAAATAGATGAAAAATTCAAAAGACAAAATAAACAATACAAATGTCCAAAAAAAGCATATGAACAAATATTAAAAACTACATTATTAATACAAAATAGCAGTTCTCATTCAAAGTATGGTCCACAGATTCCCCAGGGGTTCCTGAAACTTTCTCAGGGGTTCCTTAGGTCAATACTATCTTCGAAATAATAAATAATACTAAGATATTATTTGCCTTTTTCACTGTGTTGACATTTACACTGATGGTAAAGAAAAAAAAAAAAGAACCACAATGGGTAATACTGCTGGCACCTTAGCACGAATCAAGGCAGTGGCACCAAACTATACAAGTAGTTATATGTTTCATACCGTGACTTGTAGTGAAATAAAACAGAACAAAGTTTTAAGAATGTCTTTGATAAAGCACTTGTTTATTAAATACTGTTTATTTTATTAAATCTCAATTCTTGAGTATATGTCTTCGTAATATTCTGTATGACTAAATGCGAAGTATACATAAAGTACCTCTGTTGCATATAAAGAAAATATGATGGTTGCCTTGAGGAAAAGTAATTGCATGACTGTTTTAATTATGACCTAAACTAGCTGCTTTTTTCCATTCAACACCATTTTTATTTGAAAGAGTGACTGACACTATGGTTATTAAAACTTAGATACTGGCAGTCTTTTTTTTTTTTCTAAAATGAATATGGTAAAACCACAGCTTCGAGAATAACAATGGTTAATACTTGTTGCCAATGATAAAATTCAAATTTTTACTTGAAAGCTCAATTTGGAAAACTTTTTACTTGAAAGCTCAATTTGGAAAACTTGAAATCATCACTGAAAGTATGACAACTTCCTAACAGACAACTCTAATGAGATTGGTGGTAATATTAATGAATGTAATTTTAAATTTTTATATAATGAAAATATGTCAACATTTGGAACATCTATATAATTCAGTATATTAGTATTTTCCAAATGACCAACATGTGATGTTACAAATCTTGCATGGGTAAAAGATCCATTCAAAGTACAAAGTAGATCAATGGATTTTAATGTAACAGTATGCGAAATTCCTTGATATGGTTTCAGATTCCACATTGTAACTAATCTTCAAGAAACTACCACTTGTCAAATTTTGGTGTAGAATCAAATAAGAATATCCATGATTATTTGAAGGGAAAAAAACCTATTAAAATATTCCTCCTTTTTCCAACTACAAATGTGTAAGGCTGTATTTTCATTTACTAACCAAAATCACATATCATTACGGTTTGAATGTAGAAGCAAATAGGAGAATCTAGTAGTATTCTAGTATATCAGACATTAAGATTTGCAAAACGATGCAAAAGAATGCTGCTCTTCACATTATATTTGTTTTTGTTTGGGAAAACAGTTATTTTTCATAAAAAGAACACATTAACATGTAATGAGTTTGTTTTTATTTTTAAATGAATTAGCATTTTTTAAATTTCTCAGTTTTAACTTCTAATTCAGTAATTATTCAATAAATATAAGTCACATATGCAAAAGCTATACAATGTCCTCAGCAATTTTTAAGAGTGTAAAGGGATTCTAAGGCCAAAAATTTGAGAAAAACTGATGTAAGGTATGCAAATCAAAGCAAAATTTCTATCAAATTTGCAAAGGCAAAATAATAATAGTAATAGTAATAATAATAGTAGTAGTAGTAGTAGTAATAATAATAATAATATCATATAATATCCAGGGCTGTAATAATAATAATAATAATAATAATAATATCATATAATATCCAGGGCTGTAAAGATATAGAGAAGCTGTCATTCTCATACACTGCTGAAAAGATAAACTGACAAAATAATTCTGAAGTCAACACATATTGAAAATCTTTGTTAAAACTGCAAAAGCTTAGAAATGGAAATTCTGCTTCTAGGAATCTATTTGAAGGAGAAATTAAAAATGTGACAGTAATTATTTTACTGCAAGGTTATAAAGCTACAACACTTTATGATATAAACACAAAATGACTTAAAGTATTCAGCTGTGGCAAATTATGTTGTATATGAAAAATTACTAATTGATAATACATTACGAAAAATTTTAAAACAGGCTACAAAACTGTTGGCATAGCAGGAAACCAATTTTTTTTTCCCTCTCTTTAATTCCCCCACCCCTACTTCCACCTCTGACCTATGGATGTTGCCTTCCCCCTTAAGAACTGGATCTCTGAAGGTCGGGTGTCTCCTCCCACAAGCTGTGGCTAGCCCCTGGGGGGCCTGTCGCACCCGGGGCCTGGGGCCTGGTCTGTGGCTTCATCTGGGGCACGAATCCAGGACCTTCTGCATGTAAAGCAGATGTGCTACCACTATACTATGGAGCCACCCCCGGAAACTAATTTTATATGTCTGAAAGAATATAACAGGGTATTAACAAATACGTAGTAATAAAGTTTGGGGTGTTTTAATTTATTATTTTTGTTTATCTATGCATTTCAAGTTTTATTAGTTTTTTTGTAATTACCAAAGTCATACATGGTTTAATAAAAGGTAAAATATAAAGCTATATAAAAAGATTTACCACTCCCATCTCCTTAAAAACACATCCTGCCCGATTCCATCCCGGTGTGGAAGCCCATGTTAACAGCCTGGTAGAGTACACCCATTTGCTCTTTGCCTATGCTCATTCATACCTAACAGGCAAACAGCTATTGACGTGCTTGATCAATGGATGTACTGATGTCCCTTGTTTAGTTATTTATTTTTACAAAAATAAGATAATACAATGCCTCATCTTTTTCTACTCGTTAACATATCATGGGCACAAGCATGTAAAAGATAGATTTCATTTATTCTTTTTAGTAGCTGCATAATACTTTATAAAACATATATGTACAATAATTTATTCATGGTTTCCTATTGCTTATAAAGATTGATTGTTTACAGATTTTTGATACTACAAGCAGTGCTGCAATAAATATCTTTAAACACATATGCTTACATTCCGATTATTTTTATATTTCAGAGAGTCCCAAAAGTGAGTTTGCTACCTATATGTATACTGTTGGTTAACAGATACTGTCACATTACTCACCAGCAATGAATAAGATCCCATGTCCTCATCAAACTGGATATAATTTTTGCCAATCTGATAATTCACTGTTATTTTAATTTGCCTTTCCCCACCTGCTGTGGGGATTGAGGTTTTGATTTGTTTATTGACCATTTATATTTCTTCTTCCTCTATTCTCATCCTTTTCTCAATTTTTATTGCTGTCAAATATCATACAAATAATTTTCCCTAAAGTCAGACTCATAGCTCATACCACATCTAAGAATAAATTCCAAATGAAGTAAAAGTTTAAATGACCAAAAAGAAAACAATCAAACTATTAATATAAAGTGTAGAATATCTGTATAAACTTGGGATCAGAGAGATTTTCTTGAGTAAGAAAGAAAACTCAGAAGCAACAAAAGAAAGACAGACATTTGACCATACTAAAGTTTTATCTGTACTTTTTCACTTTAAACCATAAACAGGTACTGTTTGGGGAAGTTTAAAAGTTGTTTTTTAAAAAAAAACTGTTGGCAGATAATAATGCTATCATTCCAAAGTTGTACAATAAGACACGTAGAGAAGTTCATTAGGCACACAGGTACTGAGCTCATGGAGGCATACATCCAAACACACCTACCTTTCAATACTGCTGTGGATACTGCTGCTACTAACACTACTAGAAACTATGACTCAAGTTCTAAATTCCCAGCCTCTGTTTCTGTATCTTTTTCACTAATTATTATCCTCTCCAGTCGCATACTTACTTTAAGGTGGTCTACCTATATACAGAATCTTTCATTGGGACATTCTGTCCCAGTGTTCTTCTACCTCTATGAGCTAGGTGGTAGTTGTTAAAATAAAGCCTCATGAAAAAGTGCACACTTCGTTGTATTACGCATATATGATATGGCAAAATCAATAATAACTCACCTAAATGGGGAAACAGATCAGTGTCCAACTGATGTTTTTGGGTGCACAGTTTCACCAGTCTCTGCAGTCGACTTATACAAGAGAAGTGTGGAGAGAAGGCTGTGGCTTTCATAAGGACGCGGTCAGTCCTTGGTGGGTCCACGACAGGAGCCCTACTGGATGGCAGGAGGGGCAGAGGCCTCTTGTGAGACAACTGCCTTGCTTGTGCTATCGTGTGTGTGGTGGGGGCCACTCCCTGCATTGGTAGGCTGGTGTTCTGAGGTTGAGGTGACTTGCAGACTAAACCCTGCGGTGGCGCTGGAGGTTTCAAAGAAGTGGATAAAGGTGACAGGTGGGAGTGCTGCTGCGGAGGAGGCTGCTGTGAAGGTGCAGGAGGGGGACTAAAGTGCTCTTGTCGAACTTTTAAAATCTCTGTCTCTCTCTGGCGCTGCCGGTTCTGGGCCAACTTGCTCTGCAACTTCTTTTTCACAGTTGCCCCTTTCTTTAGGTCATCATCTTCCTCGTTGAAAGCAAAGGGATCTTCCAATTCAGTTTCCAGGTAGTGGAGAGGGACCCTTGCCCCTGGTGGAGAGAGGGACATTCCATCCAGTCCATTGGGCATCTTCAAGGCCAATGTGGGCACCGTCAGGCTAAAGGCCATGGTATCCATCTGGTGCCTGACCTTTACCTCATCTATAGGATCATTCTTTTTCTTCCTCTCTTTTTTCGGGATAAAGCCAAGTACCTGCAAGTGGCTGTTGCAGTACCTTTAAAAAACACACACATACATAGAAAAATGTTCGTGATACATATTGAGAAAAGTAGAATATAAAACTACATATATAAAATGTGAATCCTAATATGCTAATTAGTTAATTCTTATCATTTGTGGATTTAATATATGCAACTTCCACTACTCCCAAGCAATCCTCAAAGTCTGTGCAATTTTGCTGAAGCAAATATGTGAACCGTACATGTGCAGAGGCTGCCAGACAGAAGCAAGTCATTCAAATTGTAAGTGGCCCTGGATAGCTGCCCAGCTATTGCTTCTCATACTGCTTTGTTATTCTCTATTCATAACACACAAAGTAACTCATCAGTAGTCACTTAAAATTCCCTTATGGAGAAAAAATGTATATGTTCCGATGCCATTCAAGTATTTGGAGATTCACAAAGATCTTATGATATAACCGCTAAGAATGTCCAGTGTCTACTATATGTTACTCACATACAGACACACACACAGAGGATGCGATCGAGGGAGTTTCTACCTGCAGTAGGGACTTAAATAGTGACCTTTATACAGATGAGGAAACTAAACTTCATAGAAATTAAATAACTTGCCTAAAACCATCCACATGGAAAGTGACAGAGGTAAGACTTGAACTAAAAATCAAAGCTCATGAAGACTCACTAGTCTTCAACAATGAGGTTACTTTTGTAATGTAACCTTCTGTTACATTACGGTGCTGTGTTAAAACTGCTATGAAAGGATAGAATCCTTCTATATAATGAGAAAGTAGAATGCATGTGGTTTATTCCAATAAACCACACTGAAAACCTACAGAAGCTGTTAAGCAGCAGAAAAGCCGTGTTTTCCAAACTGGTATTCCTCGGGCAGTCACAGAATGTTAACCAGTATGCCCTGAAACAGTATTCCATGCTTCAGTAAATTCAGGAAATGATGGCTTAAACAGAATTAGAAAATGATTTTGTTGTTTGTTTCTGCTGAACAACTTCTCAAAGCATTTTGTATGACAATGTGCATTATGCTACAAGGTGGAAATGTACCCATCTGGCAGTGTTTCCCAAACTTATTTGAAAACGGCACCTATTTTTATGGCAGCACATTTGTGATATCTCCACAGATATGGGTAACACAGTACAGAAAAAATGCAATAAAGTAAATAATTACCGTTAATCTTCAAACTAATTAAAGTGCATCAAAAAAGTTTTTTTTTACTAATTGTTCAAATACAGATTCACCAAATAAACAGGAGACACTGTTTTGTTGGTTTATCTTAAAAATCAATCTATCAGAAGCACTCTTTAATTTAAAATTGTATAATAAAGAGAATCTATTCTGTGTGTGTGCATGTATACCTAGCAGGGTTAAGCTAATCCCATATATACCTTAAACAGAGTAGATTCATAAAGCCATAGCCAACAAGAAAAAGGGTTTCAGGGATAACTGTACTAACCAAGAAGCTTCCCAATAAATAGTAAAAGGTTTTGTTGTTTTCCACTCATTTGCAAATTAACAAAAGGATTAGTTTTTTGGGGAGAAATGAGGTTGGGCAGTTTTTTAATTTAGAGATCAGCTTTTTCTGCTCATTTACACGTGGGCAGCCTGAACTGGTAAATGAGGCTACTACATGCTTCATTACATAATGCAGCAGAGGCTGATCACACGTTTGGTCCCCCTTCAACCTCACCCTCAATTCGCTCCAGCCACTCTGGCACACTGTTACAACATGGAGTCTGAACTCTTCAAAACGGTGCCTCTGCTAAAAGGCAAGTCTTCACAACTAGAATTAGAACAGCTTATTTAATTACTAACAGCAATTAAAATAAGTATGCAAATATGAATCACTAGTATAAAAAAATAACTATCCAGGGGAGTAATGGCTACAGGATTCTTTCGGGGGGATGAAAATATAAAATCAGACTGTGGAGACAGTTGGACCCTGTGAATATACTAAAAAAATACTGAATTATACACTTCCAAAGGGTGAATTGTGTGGTATGTGAATTATATCTTAATTAAACTGTTTTAGAAAATAAACATACAGATAACAAGTTCTTGGCAAATACATATGTACTACTAAAAATATACATAAAGTATAGCAAACTTAATTTAAAATATTACATAAAATAACCAACTTATTTCTGAGAAACCAAGGTTATAATAATGAGCATTAGAAAATGTACTTTATTTTTTAATTACACCAGTTACTGAACATAACACTATTCCAAAAAGGTGGAATATCATACATGAGCATTTATAATACAGACCAGATAAACTAGACACCAGATATTAAAAAGCTTCTTCTAGTTGACCACCAATCAGATAATTTTGTTAATTAAAAGTCCTTGGGAATTTTTTTTCTAAAACAATACATAAGCCATATCAAATCCTTAAGTGTCCAAAGAGTAACTGCATTAACAATAATGAAAGCATATTTTCAAAAGAATATTAATATTTTCTATAGTATGTCATGTAATATAGTTACAACTAGTAATATTTACACACAAGTTTAGACATATTATTATCTGAATTTAACCTGGATTTTCTGAAATAACTTAAGACTATTACCTTCTGTTAATGTCTGCTTTATTTTCAAACAAAACTACAAAAATACTAATACCGTTTGCACTCATATGGTCTTGGATCAATTTCCAAAAAAATATGTAACCCAGTACTTATTAAGCACAGCTTCTCTGATATAGCAACACACAGTACTTTCCCTTCATATCTTATTCTAAAAAGAGGAAATTACTTAGACTATAAAGGTAAAGACATATGCTTCACAAAATTAATATTTTGGAGAAATTCAGAGGGACCCTCACTTTACTTCCTGCTGTTATTTATAATACTTGCTTCAGCTGAAATGAAAAATATCTAAGATTGACAACTGCAACTGTGATAAACTGAATTTAAAACAAAATTACAGAGATGTGTTTATAATGGAGCTTAATGTAAACAATTCAAGTTCATCCATTCAAGTTTAAATAGGGCAGGATTAAAAAACTATCATTTTCAATCTGCTAAAACCAACTAGACAGACATGTTTAGCCTAATACAGTGGTCTCTTTCTCACCTGAAATTAAAATTTTATTCCTTGCCTCACTGAGCAGCTGTTTCTAACTTTCAGGTATTGTAATTTGAAGCCGTTAGTGCTCATTAGAAATTCTAACAGAGTATTTCCAAATCACCACATTATACTAAAAGTGTAAAAATTGCTCGCCGTGACCTATAAAATACATGATTCCTTTTCAACCAATGTATTCAGGTGACATTTGCTTATGTATAGGAAGAAAAATAAAAGTTGCATATATATATTTTTAAAAGATAGAAGTCGAAATTTCAAATTTTCTGCCTAAAGATAACAAATGTGTGAAACTTTTTGAAAAAGAAGCACACATTTCTCTAATATCTTACAATGTTCAACATGGTTTCTGGAGAACTAAAGAAAAAGAGACATGAAAAAGATTATATATGAAATATAGTATGAATTTTCCTAAGAATATGAAAGATGAATAATATGTATAACACTCCTTCTTTAAAAACACTTCTCCATTTTATTTTTAATTTAGCAAAGCCTAAGTTCATAATTCTAATGATAAAGCCTACCTACCCTTACTATGAAATTAGTTTCTAATTTATAATAAACATACTCTATATACCTCCTTTTAACTAAAAGAAGCAAGATTATTAAATAATGCCAAACACCGCTTAGAAGTCTGACAGGAAGTAAATCTTCTGAATGATTCAAGTAATCATTCTTTTGAAAAATTCTTTTTCAATAAGTATATACCCTTTGCTACCTTTCAGATTTAAAAATTCCAAAATTATTTACAACACCTAAGTAGTTCCTATAATTTTTCTTGTTAAGGCAGATGACAAAACTTAGTAGAGAAGTTGGTAACATTTTATAAGGCTGCAAACCAAACATGTCAGTACCAATACTTAGAGTAACAATTTTAAAGATTTTAAAATAATCCTAGAAAGTCAATTTAAAAAACCCTCAACATACTTTTCAAATAATTCCCCAAATTTACTATTCATTTTTTTTAAAACTGCCATTTCTCATTTTTAGAAGCATTCCAAAGTTTACTTAGATTACTCCTAGAATGTAACATTTCAATTCACCATATCCAAAAATTAAAGAAAAAAAAAAAAGCGAAGCCTACTAATTAAATAAAGATTAGTCCCATTATTAGCTCTTACCTACGATCCTCTGATTTGGGGATGGGGTTGGTGCAGCGTTGGCTGTTATACTTGGCCACATATTCACATTGCTTGAAGGGGGCAGTCTTGTCCTCCAGAACGTGTCTGATACAGAAAGCGTAGCCGTTGAGTCGCCGCTGCTTGCACAGTTTGGGGCTATATGAGCACAAGGGCTTATTGTCAACCTCAGAGAAGTGTATATGTTTCCCTTCATACATCACGTGACTCTATTCCTTGTGAACATCAGCTAAAAGACCACCAGAAAAAAAAAAAAAAAACCCAAATGATAAGTCAGAGAGTGTAAGGTAGATTTAAATTGAGAATTTCACTGAGGGACTTCTGCCCCACAGCCATACCTGATTTTAAATCTTCTGCACCATAGCACTGTTAAGAGACCCCCAAGGATACCAGAGTTTGGAATGCTGCAGAATCAAGATGAAGCAGATTGTCTACAAAAATATCAAAAGGCCTAGTTAACGAATAGAAATAAGCAAAGTTTGCTCACCTGGGAAGTCAAATACCAGTATATCACCCTTCTAATGGGATGGACTGTTCATTGTAATCTAACACCCCAATACTGAATTCAAATAATAAGAGGCATCATAAAATACTAAGTTACCTTACCCCTCCAAATTGAATTAAATAACTTTTACTCTGGTTAAGTTTTAGAAATAACTCAAAGCATTTTGGGGTCTTCCACTAAACATATGTCATTAGGTAGCAAGTCCTTTTATTTCATTATTGGTGGTTGCAGGCTATATCTACTTTCAGAACCCAAGTCTCTTTACAAAGCCAATGGAATGAACTCTGTAGACCTAAAACTTCACTCAGAAGTCTACGTTTTTTGATATGTTGGCAAATATTTGGCAATTTTAACAAATATTTCTGTGAAATACAAAAAAGAAAAATCTTGTTTTAAAAAAAGTAATTTTCCATAATTATCACATCCGAACTAGAAACTTCTTGAGCACAAAGACCAGCCACCCAACCACACTTTCACCATTCAGTTCAGTGCTCTCCCAATTATACTAAGTAGAATAATTATCATGGCTTATGAGTCTTTGGAGGTTTAATAAGAAAATGGCAGAAAGAAATCACACAATACTCACTACTTCTGTAAACACAAAAGGTCTAGCAGCAGCATTTATATGTCATAACATCACATAGTCTACAATGAAAATGAATCAACTAATTTGTCAAGTCAGCATTGTAGTTGGCTGATGTGGCCTAATCCACTTTCTCCACATGCCAAGAGTCACCCACATGGCTGCTGGAACAGCTTAAACACCAGCTACAAAAAAACACTACTCCCTCCTTTACAACACCCAATAAAAAATTCCTTATCCCAGTGAATAAGATACATAAATGCTTCAAGAGTCAAAAGACATGTTTGCTCAAGGCCAAAATCTGCCCCTTATGGTGTGTTACTTTGAACAAATCTTTTAACCACAGTTTTCTCCTCTGTAAAACAGGAATAACAGTAGCTATATTATCATCAGGTTGCTGTAAGGATCAAATGATACAAAGCATGCAACACACTAAGTACCCTGCCTTGTACATGTTAAACATTGAACAAATGGCAGTTATTATTTATAAATGTTAACTCTTATTATTACTACATTCTACCTGCTGATGACAAAGATAATTTGTATTACCCTCAAGAAACATTCCACTTACTCTGGTAAGAAAAAAAAAAAAAAAACTGAAATATTAGCTTGGTGAATAAAAATCATGTTCATTAATGAGTAAACCTAATCATACACCAATGTAAAACAAAAGTAAGAGTTTTTCCTTTTCACTTTATTAGGATGCAAGGAAGAAAAGTTGGACTAAAAATTTTAATTTAGCTGCCCTGAAGGTCTAGATATTCAGGACAGAAAATATTTCAAAGCAAACCCAAGCTGTTTCATTTAATTTCCTAAATATGTGATTCACTCTCATATTCTGTGTATTCATACACACAGGTGGTATTTGTGCTTTCTCCTTTGTTCATGATAGGTTCAACAGAGGTTTACCTAATGTTTTTATCAACATCTTTAAAAAAAACCAAACAACCCAAAATCTCTTGGATTTACTAGTACCCCATGTATGTTTTCTAATTCATCCATTTCCGCTTTTATCCTTGATAACACCTTCTTTCTTCTCATTGATTTTATTATTTTTGTAATTTCTGAAGCTGAATTTTTATTTTCATTCCTTTGCCTTAGTAATCTAGTTACATCTATGAATTTTTCTGATTACTGCTTTAGCTATCTCCCATAAGTACTAATTCACAGACTTTTGATTATCAGTACTTTCTAGCTGACTTGGATTTGACTTTTTCTCATTTGACTCGTTATTTTTTCAGATGGTAGAGTTTTATGCTTTCCTTTTAGTTCTAATTATGCATAATCTGCATAAATCTCTGCTTTTTAAATTTGACTGAGATGAATCAAAATCCCCTACTATAATCTGATTTGTCTGTTTCTCCTTATATTTTTTATTTTAAAAATTTTAAAGCTGTATTATTTGTCATGAGATTCATTAGGAAATGCAATTCAATTGACGGGTTTTGTCTTGACTTTAACCTTATCTGACACAAATACCTGGGCTCTCATTTTTCCCTTTGAATTTGTCTGTTAAGTCTTTGGTCATCCTTTTACTCTCAAGTTTTCTAAGGCTCACTGTTTCTGTAAATAAAGTTTTATTGGAATACTGTACTGTTCATTCATTTACATGTTGTCTATGGCTGCTTTCATGCTATAACAGTAGCAGTGAGTAGCTGCAACAGATTTTATGACTGCAAAGCCTAAAATATTTACTAAAATATTATTTGTTGTTCCCTTTTTTGATGGCGTCTCATTAATAGGTTGACTCTTGCTCTGAGTGTCATTTTCTTTTAATAAATGAGGTTATCCAATTTATAATTTTATATTTATTTATGTGCCAAATATTTCACCTTAATTTTATTATCTTTTTTGCATGGCTTTTAGCTTTCAATTATCTTTATTAAATATTTCATTACATTGTTTTCTTGCACAATTTATAGTCTGTGTTCTTTAGACAACATTTCTTTAAGAAAATTAGTATACTTAATATACTCGGCATTATCATCATTGATCTTGTTAGGAACAAGAAAATTTCTTGTTATGAACAAGAAAATTAACTACCTACACATCCTCAACTCAATATTTTCTCATGTTATTCTTTCTACATTGCCATAGTTATAACATTTTTAATGTTAGTTCAACACTTAAATTTATTCAACGCTAATCACTAATATTTTTAATCTAGTATTCAATTCATCTCGATTCAATAGTTTATAATATAGTTGCCTCCATTCTCTAACCCACTCTCCCCACCACCACCACCTCCCTGCGCCATCCCACACAAGGCTGACTAAGGGAACTAAACCATGGTTTTTCTTTTTGGAAATATGTCAATTAATATTTAAAAATTTTTTCCAATTAGAGTTGACATTCGATATTATTTAATATTAATTTCAGGTGTACAGCATCATGTCAATTAGATCATACTTCACCTATAGTTTGCCTGGACATAAAATTCTTGGGTCAGATATTTTTCTGTCTACTTTGTATATTTTTTTCCATGTCTCCTAGATTGGAAAAGCCTGAGGCCAGCCTCTTTATTTTACAGGGAGGCTTGATGCCCCCCACCCCCGCCATTTTGATCTAACAATAAAATCTTTATATTTAAAGACTAGAAACCATTCTAGAATTTCGAGTCTTCTTTTATTGCAGGAAACTCTTCTTAATGACTTAAAAAATTTTTCTATTTTATTTATTCTATTGTGTTCCTAAGGGATATCAATTATTGGTAAACTAGATTTACTGTATTTTTTTCTTTCTCTCTCTCTTTTTCTCTCTCATCTTCTAATTTTTACTTTTTCCATTTTGGATTGCTCAAATTTCTCAAGCTTACTTCCAATATCCCCAGCTATACTGTATATCTGCTGCTTTGAAAGTGACCTTCATTTCTATAATGACTATATTTTTCTTTTATTTTGTACCCTAGTTCTATCAACTCACTCTTACCTCTTTACTATCTTATCATTTATACACTACTCCCTTGAGGCTTGACTCAATGTTGGACTAGTCTCTCCAACTCACAGAGGCCTATATGACATAGATTTTTAGGGGATCATAATAAAAGTTTTATTTCCCTTCAGGTGACCCAAGATCAGCAGTTGCAAGGCTGCTTGGTGTCAGTTTCTCCTCCACTCTAAACTTCTTACAAAAGTAGTATGACTGTACAGTTTGAATTCAACCCCACCCCTCTTTGCCACTCAGGGAGTCCAATGTACATACCAACTCTGCTATTTTAAGTATGGAGTTATTGGTTTTGTCCCCATGGTGGATCACCTACTTAGAAGAAAGCTGTTTCGACTCACTTTGCCTGAGTTCTATAAAAGAAATCACCTGCTCCTGGCATCCTCTCTTGCCCTAGTTCAATTCTCACTGAACTTAACAGCACTAATTCATATATTCTGATTATAAAGTTTGGTTAGTTATCAAAGATTGAATATCTTTTCTGTTTCTCAGTCATTATTTTTAGTTGGTTTAGAGAGAACAGAGATGTCAGTATTCTGCCATGATCAACCAGAAATATCTTTTAAAATTCTGTATATTAAAATATACCAAAATCAAAATAAAACAAATTACATAATTTTTACAACATAATTTGTAACAATTTTCTATTTTTTTTAAAGAATCAACATGCTATTAAAGAAGTTACTAAACTTGATTCAATTCATTTTCACTATGTCCAACTCACGTGATTCTAGTGTTAATGGCAAGTACTTACTTATTAAACAGATGAAAAGTCCATCATTGCCCCAGAAGCCATGGAAGATATACTAGTAAAAGACATAATTTTTGCCCTTAGAAGATTATAATCTATGAGATGAAATGCAGTGAAAAGATGTGAAGAACTGGAGGATGTCCCCCACAGGTCTGAGTATCCCAGGTTCCTCTAGTGTCACCAAGCTTAAAAACAGGCTGCTCCCTCTGTCCAGAGCTATGGACATCTTCCCTCTTTGTACCTTCTTCAGGCTATCTCCAATCTAATTCTTCAGAACACAGCTTAGTTGTCACCATATGCAGATTTTCAAAGGCTGACTGAGTTAGTTACAGGCTTTGGTGAGGTACTCACTCCATGCATTCCCCTGTTTGGGCACTCATCACATTCTACTTTAAATGCCTATCCTGTTGTCCTCCCTCCTAGAAAATAAGCTCCCAGAAGGACAAGTTTTCTGTTCATCATTTTATCCCAGGGCCTAGCAGTTAATAAGTGCTCAATAAGTACATGCTGATGGTATAGCTAGCCTCTGTGACAGTAACTCTTAATTCCAGGTTGTCTAATCAATACTGATCTTTAAATAATTTTAAAAATTAAACTGGTGCTTTAGACAACCTATACAGTAATTTCTAATAGCCATAGTCATATGCCAAGAGAAATTCAGCATGATTTAGAAGCTTTAAAATTTTTTAATATTCCTCTCATGAACATCAAATATTTCATCAAGCAGATGCCATATAATTTGTTACCCAATGTCTATTTAACAAATGTTAAAAAAAAATATAAGAACACGTTAAAATTTGCCTATTCAACTTCCTTCTAACTCTAAGAATTCATTAATTTATCCAATCGTCTTCAGTATTTGCCACAAGGTGCCAAAGCTTTTGCTAATCACTTCTATGCCATTACAAAAAGGTATTTAATTTCAAAATCTTATAAACTTCTCTTAAACCTTAATTTTTTTACATCTGTGATTAATTTTTTCTTCTCATTTGATTTTTAATGTTTTTAAGTCCTACTAAAAGCCAACATTATATCATTCTTTACATCTTCCTTTTGAACAACAAACTGTTCTCCATTTTTAAATCTCTCTTAATAAAAACTCAACTTAATTTTTATACTTATATTTTCAATTCCCTGATATATTCAGACTCACTTTATATACCATAAAAGAAAAGAATGTTGGGGGAAACAGCCCTCTGCATTGAAATCTAATTTCCTTCTAAGTGACTATTATTTAATATCAAAATCACTTTGTCTATAAACTAGAAACAACTATTCATCTACTCTTCTCTATTTTAATATGTTTTTCCTTTTTAATTAAAGAAGAAATCATGACAAAAACACTAAGGCAAATCTCAGGAGAAAAAAAATCTACATTTTTTTCATTATCTCTAGCATCCCACAACTGAAGTTCTTTACCCCTAATCCACCAATCCACCAAAGGTGAAGTTCACATGGCCTTCACTCTTTGAAATTTATTGTAAAGTATAAAGAGAAGAAATATAGAATATATAAAAGTCCACATGATCTTAATCAAATGTCATATAGACCCTAATATTTAAATACTATTGTATGTCTAACTCATGAAGAAAAGCTATATGTAAGTTCTTCCTTTTTCTTTTTTTTTTCTTTTTACTTTTTTTAAAATTTATTTTTTAATTAAGTTTATTGGGGTAACATTGGTTAATACAATTATATAATTTTCAGGTGTACATTATCATTTGAGATCTGTATATTGTATTGTGTGTTTACCACCCAAAGTCCAGTTTCCTTCAAGTTTTTCCCTTTTAATACATGACGAATATCACTTAAAAAAGAAGGAAAAAATATCCTAACTAGACTAAATTTATTAACAGCTATAGCAGATATTATCTTCAGCTATGGAAATAACTTGCCTAGACTATAAATGATCTATGCTCCCTTAAATGAAAGAATGCAGGTAATTAGCACTTTAGAGTAGCAGTAGAATATACTCTTATTTAATTATTACCAAAAAGTAAAATTAACTATTACTGAGAATAGTCTCACAGAAAGAATATTTCCACAGTGAACATATCCATATACTGGAATTCAAGAGTAGAAAATAGGATTAGGTATGAAATCTTAAAAAAAAAAAAAAAATCCCCATTTATATATATGCTGAGTTTAATTGGACAAAAAAAAACAATTCTGTGCCCAGTACAGGTATAACGGGCAAATACAGAGGAAAAAGACGTTAGCACAGAGAAAAGTAGGAAAGATAAGCTTTTAATAAAAGCAACCCTACAGCCCTTTTCAGTCTTCCAACAGCAACCATACACCAACTGACAGAAATATGAACATTATTCTCTTTGGGACTACTGCTTTATCACCTCCATGTGGAATCTCTGTATGTCATTACTGTTCTTTTGAGTCTCCTGTTTCAGAAGCATGTTCATTTCACTGCCACAGTATTTTCCCCTAATTGCCATTTGTGCTTTAATATTCTACCCTCTTTCAAGAGCCTAGACCTAAAACATACCTTATTTTTTTAAAATCCAGCATGAACCTAAATCCTCAGAATGTTAGTTTTCTGATATATTTAATACAAATGAAAAGAATATTTACTTTTCCCAAAGTCACATACTTTAAAGCCTCAATACCTCCTCCCCCACATTTTAAGTTTTTTAAAAAAATGAATTTTAATTCGACTTCATGGAACACAAAAGTGTAATAAAGTACTAAACAAAAAAGTATATTGTTTAAAAAAACCTAGTATCCCACACACCAATGTGAGTAGTAAAATTAGAAATGAAAATCTTAATTGATATGATTGGAAGAGAGAGATCAGTGAGAAAAACTGCCTATCACCCCAAAATATAAACAGTATTCAGTATAAAGTTCAAACCAGAATATTTTTAAATAAATCAAACACATGCTTATTGAAGGTCTATTATGTGCCAAATACTGTACTCAAACAGCACTGTACAATTAAGTCTGTATTATAAATTTAAATTAAAATGGTCTTTATGCTATTAGAGTTCCTTACCTGATTTATCAGAAAGGTAAAGAAGAGTTTCGGCTGCAGTTAAAAGTTAAAAGCCCTCACTAGCTCTAGTGGGTATAAGAGATGGTGCTCAAATGTGGTTCTGTGAATTATTAGGTCTATGACCTTGGGTAAGTTACTTAGGTTTCAGTTTTCTCATATATAGAGAATTATAACAGTATGCACCTCACTGAATCATTTAGGAGAATTAGACATTTCATGAACTATGCTTAGCACAGTACCCAGCACACAGTAATCACTTAATGTTAACTACTATTAGAAGCTGTAAGTAGTAGTTTATTGGTATTATCATTTTAATCTAGAATCTAGACCTAAAATGCACTCTCCAGCTGCTAGTGGTTTTCTGAATAGTAAAGTGTAATTCTCCGTTAAGTTAGGCTCTCCCGCTTTCTTGGGGAGACAGTAACAGAATCCACTGAGAATTGTTTCTTATAATTCTTATTAAAAATCTAATATTAAAAATATTTTTTACATTCTATACAGCCTCTGTATACTAATGTTCTTGTAATGGGAAATACTAGCGGAATGAGCAGTGTCTGATTTGGTTACAGCACTTATTAGCTCCAGTTAATCATCCTTTACAAAAAAGGCTTTTTGAATTCCTATCCATACCACAGTCACTCTCAGTTGTTACAGAAACCCTATAGTGCAGGACAAGAAGAAAAACTAAGTTGTAGCTATATTCCTCAAAGTTCTTTTCTTCAAAGAATGTGAAACTAATGGCCTCCTTGTTGCTAAATTCCATATACACTTGACATCCTTATCTTACTTGACCTCTCTATAGCATTTAACTCTGTTGGCCACTTTCTCTTTCTTGAAAGAAGGTTGACTCAAACCAGTTCCAGGAAAATGTTGTGATTAAAAAAGAAAAAAAAAAATGCAGGCCCAGGTCTCTAGATCATTCAATTTCTCAAAATAAGATAAAAATCCAAAATTTCCCACAAAATATACTAATTTTTTTCATGTCAGCAGCTCATTTCTACTTCTACAACTTCAGCTGTCATCTATACAAGGATGACTCCCAAATCTACATCCAGTTAACCTACACAGACCACTTTACCTCTATAACTGGCCTCTCCACCTCTGTCCACCCCCATCGCCATCGCCATCGCCATCGCCACCGCCATTGCCACTACCTTCAAACCTTCGATATCTTCTCGGCAGCAGTCTCCCTGGTCTAGATCCAGTCTTGCCTTCCTTTATTTCTCTCTTTGTACAACTCAAGTCCTCTAAAACATAAATAAGTTATTTGGCCAAAAGCCTTCAGGGTCTGCTTATAAATGTAAAAGGAATCCAAACTCTTTAGCCTAACACATTAAACTCATTAGGGCCTGGCCAGGCAGACCTCGCCTCTCCCACTATTTATTTCTATTCCTACAACTCCTACAATTTGCAACACAGAATACTCTTGTGTCCTTAGGCATTTATTCATACCTGCAGGTCCTACCTCCTGGAATGCCTTTCTAACTCCTCCCATTTGCTTAGGGCAGAAACACCCCTGGAAAATCCGCACTTTAAGGCTTGCTCCTCAGCCAAAATAAATAGGTTTCCTTCCTCCAGGCAAAGTTATCCCTTATCATTCACTATTATAAGTGTCAGCTTTTTTTTTTCTTTTTCACTAGACTAAAAACTTCTCAAGGGCAGAGAATGTGTCTTTGTATTACAAAGCCCACTGTTACTATTAAATGAAGGAAAGAGCACTGGCTTGAGCAACTCCTACCAGCACCTCAGGTAAACATCCCACCCTCCCAAGGTGAGGCCACCAAAGCCACAAACTATTCAGTGCCTTCAAATCCATGCAACACAGACACACACACAGGCAGGCAGGCAGATTACTTCCGGAGTTTAAAAGGAGCTAGAAGTAAAAAAGTAAATCTGTACCTTCTTTGCCCACTGGTATACTTTACATTTGCCAACTCAAAATTCAACAGCAGAGATTAGACTAGCATCAAGCTGCTGAAAGTTTCTATGAACATACTGCTAATTTTTTTAATGGCACAAAAATATTTATTTGCCCCATGAAGGTAATTACAATCTACTTGTACTTAAATACTCACTGGTACTATTAGTATATACTGAGTCAAGAACTCAATCACACTGAAAAAATTCACATTGAGAAATATTAAAAATCTATAGAGGAAAATATTACCTAAAGGTCATGCACTAGGCACCATTCTAAAGGCTTTATGTGCAATTCCTCACTTAATCATCACAGCAACCCTATGAAGAAACTGAAAGTGAGATTGAGTAATTTGTCCAAATCACATAAGAAGGATCCAAAGCCAGTGTGACTCCAGAGCCCAAGCTTTTAACCAACACAATGTTGTTAAATGGAAAGTCCTAAGATTATGTTTATGTTGTATGCACACACAATTGAGAGAGAGACAGACAGAACAACAAAATGTTAAGAATGATGATCTCTTGAGTGGGATAAGTAGGTCTAAATGGGATGAACATGAACATGTATTACTTTTAGTCAGAAAAAAAAAAAGTAAACAAGAGAAATAGTACCTAGGTGGTGCTAACAGAAAGGTAAGGTGGACTGGGGGAATTAACATCTAAGCAAAATCCTACTAAGAGCCAGGCACATAGGCTATCTCATCTAATCCTTACATCAAAAAAATGTTATTTCCATTTTACATATAAAGAAACCAAGGATGAAGTAACCTATCCAGTGGAAGAGCTGGGATGAGAACTAAAGCCCAGTCCAAATGTGTTGAGGATATCATGCTACAAATAAAATTTAACTGAAAAGCTATCTCAAAAAACAAATCATATTGTGGAAAAGAATCAGAACCAAATAGCCAACAATCTTAAGTGGAAGGAGGCAAAAGAGAGAGAGGCCTAAGGTTTCAACTTTAAACTTTGGTTCAGAGTATCTTTGCAAGTGTCTCAAAATAGCCAAAAGCATTGTCTAAAATCAGCATTACAAGTTGGGACTGTGGGACAGAGTTACATTAGCATAAAGTAAATGGACTTGGATGTGACTCCATTGTATATGCAGTGGAGTATCTGCTTTGGGGATAATTTGCTGCCTCCAACTCAGTCTCACCTATCCACCTACTGCTTACAACTTACCAAGTGTGTATGGAGAGACAGGGTGTTACATGTATGAGAACACTGCCAACTGTATTAAGACTTAAGTGGTCTCTCAAGATCCATAACTATTGTTCCAAACCTGGATGGTGAGAGCTGCTAACCCTGGGGGGAACATCTCAGATAAAAATGAATGGATCCAGCATTTATTTTTTTTTTAAGACTTGTTTAATTTTGGGTGCTCTGACTTAGAAATTTAAAAATCCATCTAAACTAAAATTCATTCTTCTAAAAATAGCAGTGACATGTTGTTTTGCTAAGAAAAACAGTTGGGGTGGGGTATACAAATTTCCTTACACAATCTTTTAGAGGAAAGAAAACTTGATTATTTCACTTATCAATGAAAATAAACACCTATTTTTGAAACTAAATAATTAAGAGTGAAAAAGTATTACTATAGCCAATTTAAAATTAATTCAATATTTGCCCTTAATATTTGCCTTTTATAGATTCAAATAAAATGTAAGTTAAAAATATCAAACCCGCCATTCCTTAGAAATAAAGTAGCCCTTGTGGAGACTAGATTAGGAAATTAAATATATGTTTGGGACAAAGCAGAAAAAGTACAAAACTTTTGGGATTTATACATCCACAGTTTTTGAAAGCTTAGGAACATGAAGTTGACACTATACCTTAAAAATATCAAATTACTGGGCAAACAGATTTAAACCTTAAAATGTTCCATGAAGAGACTTATAGAATAATTTCTTCCAACCAATATGCTGAGCAAATAAGAACAAGATATAATAAAAGTAACAACCTGGAGTATACAAGTATATGAAAATGTCCACATCAATAAGCAATTTCGATTAATCAATAAAATTAAACAACCATTAAATGTAATTTGCATTTTTGTATGAAATCCATACAATCTCAAATATTAGGCTTTTCTTAAGCACAGTACTAAACCATTTATGGCTGGCTATCTATCACTATGGAGAAACAGAAGGGGTTTTATTTTAGGCAGACAATAGGAAAAGACAGTAAGAATCACAGGAGTCTCACTTCCATGCCTGACAGAAGTAAGCACCCACCAAGTCATAGGTTATCCATTACTCTGCAAAGTGCCAGCTTTTCACTGGGTAATAGTGTTCTGGGGGTTAAGTGGTCAGAATGTGAAACACCTCTGCCAGTGAAAGCCAGCCTGCCATCAGGCAGGACATACATACACACAACATACTGCCCTAGGTATACTAAAAAGAAAGGAAAACGACAAATGAATGAAGAAAAATAACCTCTCCAAACATGCCCACACCGGAGGTTGGTAGTGGGGCGCAGGGTACATTAGCATTCCAACTTCCACACTAAAGAACAACCAGAAGAAGGTTAAGTGTAGCCACAGGAAACATCCCATCCCTGAAAACCGGGATATCAGGATTTGGAAATTTAACTTAAAAAAAGAAAAGAAAAAAAAAAACAGCTTTCAAAGCTCATGGCACCAAAATATAGCTAAAATTGAATCCATTTAAACATAGAAGAAGAAAAAAATACCAAAACCACAGTGTCAGCTATGTTCAGTTCCCTGAGGGCTCTTCCACAGACCCTTCGGAGTTGCAGCAATAACCACCTTCCTTAAAATCCCCATTTTCTTTTTTTATTTCTAGGGTCGAATATAAGACATCACATCAATCCAAATAGTTATTATCAGAATAAATCAACTACTGATTTTCAAACCGTGCACCTTGTTCAGGAGCTGCCTTGCCCACCTTCTCTCCCTCCTAATTTTTAATGCTTCCAAGCGTTGTGACAACCAGGGTCTCCCCCTTGGGTTCATTCATGTGTTTGTTTCACCGGACAGTGACCAAACAGGACAGGAAACTCCTACACTGGGGGCTGCTCCAAAAACCCAGCCCCGCTCACTGACAGTATCCTCACCGTTCCCTACAGTTTTTCCCTTACAGGGGCTGTGCAGAAAAGGGAGCTGGAGACCCACAGGAGTCCGAGGTGCAAGGGGGAGGAGGCGCTGTATTTGAAAAAAATACCCCCGGTTTCTGGGGTGAGGGCTAAAAAGGCTATTAGGAAAGCCTGCCCTGTAGAAATACAACCTGAATTTACCTCCTCCCTTCCCACCGCAAAACAGCCCAGTCACTAACTAATAAGCTAAGAAAAATCCCTGGAAAACTTTTCCAATCGGGAAGAGAAGGCCCTCTCCCCAGCCTGGGGGCTCCTGGGGAATGGGCTGGAGTTTGCAGCCCTGGAAGGGCTCGCCGGGGAGTGGGGTGGGGCGCGGGCGAGGGGTGCAGGGGCGGAGTACCTTCAATGGACAGGAACTGGCAAAGAGTTTCAAAATAGCCGAGTGCTCTCCCCCACGCCCTCGGGGGTCGCGAGCGCTAGCACCAGGGCTCCTCCAAAGGAGGGCAACCCCCCATTCGGGCCTAAAAGGAAACTTTCCGGGCCGCGGCTGCACCTGACTCCTCACCGCCTCACCGCCCCACCACCCCACCCCACGCCCGCCAGG
>NW_006442484.1:67650557-67701312 GCF_000325575.1 Pteropus alecto
CTTTTCCCTCGGCTGGGCTGACAGATCAGAGTGAGAGGCGCTGGCAATGGACTAGGAAGCTCGGCTGCCGCTGCTACTGCTCCCCCCTGGGCTCCAGCGAGAGCCTTTCCCTGTCAGGCAAGAGGGGTGAGGATCATATTTTTATTTTGGAAACTAAAAAGTGCTCCCAGGGTCGGTGATTATTAAGGGGAAATCCCTGAATATACTCTCCAGCCAAGAAGGCAGGGCTGCCGGGGCTGCACAAGAAGAGGCAGCAGCCTCCTACAGCACCACTACAGGCACTGCGAGGACATAACACCAGAGAGCCGCTCCTCTGCCCTCCGAAACGACAACTTTCCTACCATCTTGGAGGCAGAGGAAAGGGGGGCGAGGGGGAAAAGTGCACCCGCTCCCGATAAAGTACAAATTTCTACTTCTCATCTTTGGAAAAAAGTCCACACCGGCCGTCTACACCGGCGCCTGGGGGAAAAAGCAGGGAAGAAGCTGGGGGTGCTTGAGAAACGTTTTCATTTGCATCAGGGGGAAAAATGTTTCTGCATCTTCTGATGGAAAAAAATCTTTACAAGACCCAGGTTTTCCGGTGATTATTGTTTTTTGTTTTCTATTTAATTTTTTCTCTGTTAGTGACAGTGATGTTTTCGTGGTTTTTTGCACTCAATGATTTTTCTCCATTACAGACCTAAGTTATGTGTCAGGCGGTCAATTTATAAATTTATACTTTAAGAGACTTCACAGCCACTTTATCTTTGTCTATTTATATGTCTGTTTTTGTATATATAGATATTTATGTTTCCTTATATTATGTATAAAATTGTGTGTTACACATTTCTCTCAAAACAGATTGCTGAAAGACAATTATAAAGGGATGTCTTTTTGTCTCCTTTTCTCAAAACAATGTAAATAAAACCTATTGATGGCCCAGAAAGACATGATACAGCTGTTTATTTTTCACAGCGCAAATAAAGGCGCAGAGATCACTGGGGGAGTAAAATACAACTTAGGTATAACTGACCACGTTTCTGGAAATAATCCTAATTCTGTTGTGGTCTGCCCACGAAGAAACGTTACTGTAAAACTGGAAATAGATTTTAAGGACAGCTTTCAATTTTAAGTAAGATGGCTTATTAAGAATTTTCTGTCTGGGCATTTAATTTATTTAGGTTTTTTAAGTTTTAGATCTTTGGTGCGTTACACATGTTGCTGTCCACTTCGTTGTGTCACAGAATTGAGAAATACGTCGTTTTGTTAGGGTTGAAATGTGGTTGGTTCAGAACTTCCAGTGTGCTGCCAGCCTGTAAAAAGTACTTTTTAATATATTACAGTGGATGGCATTAATCTTTTTTAATGAGCAAATCTTAGTAGATAAATGGGATCAAAGTTACACAGTGCTGAGGTAGCACAGGGGTGAGAAAGGTGCCCACTTGCACCGATTGCCGTAGAACTCTTACTGAAGGAGAATAAATTGCAAGATATTTTTAGTTTTTGTGAGAAAGAGAATACTAGAACATGACCAGAGGACCTTTTTGTATGTTCTGCAGGAATGATGAATTGAATCTTAGGAAATTATTTTTCTGATACATGTTGGCTAACCTAGTGGGAATTAATTTGTAATACTGGTGCCTTAAATCAGTAGAATATTGAATTTCTTTCATTTAAAATTTATTACAGAGCATTTTGAAAAGAACTGATAACTCCACTTCAAAATGTTTATTTTTTGAACTTTCAAATTTAGAAATTCCCATAATGTTAAAGCAAGTTCAGATATTATATTTATTCTGACCCACATTTTTATCGTCTGAATTTGAATACAGTACTTAAATAGTGTAGATTTTCTTTTTGTGGGTTTTTTTTCCTCTTTAGAAAAAATTAAAGTAAAATTTATTCTTACCATCTTCGAAACTTAAGTTGTGAAGTTATGTTCTATTTACAATTTTTAAAAAACATTTGGAGATCAAACATGCTGGTTATAACAAGGAAATTAGTTCCCTTAACGGAGAACTCTACTGGACTTGAAAAACGTGTTTTCGAACTTGTTCCTTATATATGTCATGACTTTATAGATAGGCTTTGAATTTTTCGAGAAATTAAGATGTGCTTGCTCTAAGCTGGCTGCACCCTTTTATCCAGTCCCTTTTTTGTGACCAACAAACTTATTTGCATGACATGTATCTAGGGATAGGGATGTGGTGCCTAATCTTAGCATTTCACTGTCTTCTCTTTATAAAGCTTGACTTGAACATGGCTATAATCCATGATGTTTATCTACCAGCTGCGCTAAGTAGCCCAGACTTGGGGAATTATAGCCCAACCAAGAAAGAAATCTCATTATATTTGCAATACTAGTGAATTTGATTAGTGTTTATTTCAGTTGATAATTGAACTTATTTCAGGTGCTATGTCTATAATTCTTAGAAGCTGCAGGTGCTAACAAAACTACTGACATAATTAATCTTAAATAATCCTATGTTTGCCCACTAAAATTCCCACTGCTCAAATTTGGCTAACATTATTGAGTACATAATGCATCTTGATAACCTCACTGGACGCTTTTCTGCGTGTGCTCTCACTTAATTCCCCCCCAGAGCTCTAAAATTATTTTTCTTTCTTTTCTCTCTTCCTCCTCCTTTCTCTTTCTTTCTCCTTTTAAATACAGTTGAGATAACTGTCTTCACATTCAGTGATTGTAAACCTACTTGGCCCTAAAACTTTCCAATTAGATTCCAAATTCTCCTACTGTAGAGTTTCCCAGAAGCCTACTACAGCTCTGTGCTCTCTATATATGGAAATGCTAACTTCCTGCCAAATGCCCTTTGCCAAAAACAAACTTGGAGTAGCCAGCAGTTGGAGCTCTCTTCATTCATAAGTGGCAACCGGTAGCTTATTTCACCTTTGCGAAGTCTAACACCTGTCTATCCATTGTTTTGAGGAATACAAAAAATGTATTTGTCAATTGAAATGCACTATAAGAGAGACTTCCTGATCCTGAAAAAAGTATATGTTGTTAAGCACGGGCATAATTAGAAATGTTATCTATGGTTGTAAAATTATGCTATTTTTAAAAAGATCTTGTCAGTGGATGACTAGATCTTTTTAAAAATAATTTTACCTATGTGATACTTGAAGCAGTAGTGTTTTTATTCTGTTAGTATGCCTTACTTTCTTAAGTAATTGATCTGCCTTTTGATAGTGATTTTAATTTTGTAAAAATTAACCACTTTATTGTGAATACTATAATGAAGTTATTAAGAAAATACCACCTATATCCTTAAAAAGTCTCATTCTAGATTATGTAGACTTAAAGGGAAAGATATATGTATGCATGTTTAATATATAAGAAGTCTTTAAGCAATAAAGCCATTCCTTTACTGGCAAATATGTGCTGACAAAACTACCAAGTGTTTAAAAAGACAGTGACAGCAGACATAGTTGTATAAATTTAGTGGGTTTTTTTTTTTTTCTTTTCTTTTTTGGAGGGGTAGGCGTGTGAATATAAATCTTCCCTAATCATACAAATGTTTTTCGAACATTTCTAAGGCAGGCTCTAATGTTATACCAGGAGTCCTTAGCTAGTGTCAAAACTCAAGGAGGTAAAAAGGTAGAAGTGGGGTTAGACAGATCCTAAATGTTTTTTAAACCACACTATTATGATGGCTATAGACACAAATGTTTTTCACTTTAAGCATTTTGTTTTAGAAACATTTGTTGGTAATGTTTCTATCTAAATATCTAAAACAAAGATTTTGGTTTTATTGTGGTTACTGTGCCCTGCAAGGAAGTGTTTCTGCGACAAGCGTTGTGTTTGGCAGACTTCCACATCATAGCTTTAGATTATTTAAGAATGAAATTTCTGTAATATAAATTCAACTATAGTTAAAACACACATGATCAGGTAATCTCTCAAGTTCTAACACCTAACCAACGGGCACAAAGACCTGGGAACTACTACCTGATGCCAAATCAGAAACCAAAAAAAAATATTTCTTTTAAATCCTTGCAAGGGCCAAAAGATATCTTCCAGGAACCAGATGGTCACTGGCAGCAGCAGGGGCAAGACAGGGCCCTGGTGCTGTTTCACTGCCTTCTCATCATGCTGCAGGTAGAGAAGGTAATGTCATAACCTAAGCCCTAGCATTCTTGGGCTATTCTATTGACTCCTGACCTTAGGCTAAAGAAAATAACTCTCCGGTTGAAGTCATAGTTTAAGTAATGATCAGAAAAAATAAACAGCCTAAAATAGAATTAAGGATTGGATTTGGATAGAATTGTAAGTGTAAGTCAGCTTTTTCCATAATTTATAATGAAAAAACTGTGTCCCAAAAGCAGTGGTTAGCTAAAATGTAAGAAGAAATCCATAGAGTCCTTAGAATAGGCAGAGATCAACACAAAGGTGACTGTTCATTTCTCTACACACTTCAGGTTAACCAAGCTTTTGTGGACCCGCTGGGAACTTAACAACTATTTCTATGGGAAAATAAATTCCAGGTTCTTCCCAACAAGTAATTTATTCTGGAACACAGCCCATTAATAAGCTTGGACTTCCTGTACTATAACATCTTTGCCATATATTTGTTATAGATTTCCAGAATTCAATAGTAAGGTTGGGAAAAGGCTGAGGGGTTGAGGGGAGGAAGTGGGGAATCCTTTCATTCAATTGAAATAGGAATAACTATTAACACAATTCAAATAGCTAGATTTAAATTCAGGTAAGGAAGATTAACAGATATAAAATGGTGAGGCCAGTTGTAGTAACACCAGGAAGGAAAAAAGATCAGTAACTAAAAAGTGTACTACTTAAACTGTATACATTGATGTTTCTGTTCTATGCATATCTGGGTGCTATATGATCTTATAGTAAGTATTTGCATTTTGTTTTATTCTTAAGGAAAACCAGAAAAAGAAATGAGGGGACCAAAGTCGATAAGATTCTACTAAAAATCACCCAACCTCATCCTTCTTTTAGGCTGATGCTGTTTTTTTACCCCATACAGCAAGCCATGGTCAATCCTGTCCTGATGTCTCCATTCTTCTCATCTCTGCCAGATAAATCCCACTCATCCTTGATGCCATGCTCAGAATCTTGTCCCTGAAGCTTTCTGGTGCCAGCCTGATTAGACAGTGACCTTATTTTAACAACTCGAGTTGTTTTCTAGGTTTTGTATTTTTTTCCACGTGTGTTCGTCTTGTGCAAGAGAGGCCCTAGGGGTTAAGAGCTCAATCTCCAGTCGAGGCCATCTGGCTTAGAAACTTGGCTCCACCATTTTCCTTGGTAATGTGACCCTAGGAAAGCTACTTAACCTCTCAGTTTCCTCGTTTGTAAAATTCGGAATAATCATGGTACCTAATTGTGTGGTCCTGAGGATTCAATGGCATAGTGCATGTAAGGTACGAGGCAGGGTCTCTAGCACATAGTCCTGTGTTAAGGTCAGCTGCTCCTTTGGTTGCTTGCCAATAAACACTTTACAGGCAGTATGGCTTAAGGTTAGGGAGTATTGTATTGTTTTGTATTTAAACAGTACCAAGATAGTGGATTTAGCACTAGTCAGAAGTTGAATTCAACATAGAAAAAGATGAAAGAAGACTGTGATTATGATACACCAAGTATCTACATTAAAACTGAAACAATCCATTGATTTTTTCCCCCCCAAGATATTGTTCAATAGCTAGACAGTTAATAATCTGCAACAAAGAATTTTAAGTTAAGTTGAGATTTTGGTATTCCTCAGACTCAATCTAGATCTTAAAAAATATAAAATGGGGGTATAGGAAGAGTACATACAGAATTCACAGCAGGAGAATATTGTGACCTGTTAATGCCTCTTTCATTAGCCATTTTAAAGAAAGATAAATGAATTTATATTTCAATATGAGGTATTGAAGACTTTTCTGACAATGAAACATAAGAAGAAGTATGAATTCATATCTGCAAAAAAAAAAAGTCATCCCACAAAGGGAATAGTATATGTTTGACACACGTATTTCCAGCTAACATTATAATGTATAAAGCATTATGGCACAGATACTAGTTTATTGTTTTAAAATACACATACAGTGTTAGGTAGTAGGCAAAGTGTGGGGTTTAGATGACAAAATCATATATGAATCCCAGAGCTAATATATATTTACTAGCTGTGCAAACTGGGGCAAGTTCCCCAGCCTCTCAAACCTCAGTGCTCTCATTCTTAACACAGTTGCTTGAATAAGATGATTTATAGGACCATATGTAATATAATACCTGACACATAACAGCCACTCCATAACTGTCAATTTGTATTTCTTTCCTCTTCAGTGAATTCATAGAAACTGGCTATAATCAAAGTAGGACTTTAATTAGAAAACTGTGAAAAGGGGCCTTGCTCTAGAATCAATTTCTATAGTATTAAAGAATAAATATCAAATTAATTATAACTATTTATATATTTACTATTTTCTTGCATGATTTTTGTGAGATTTCTCTTTGATTGAAGTTATTAGTGCTCTTGAGTACATGGGAGTTTAATTTTTAAAAATATGATTGAACTAAATATTTTCACAGTAAGAACAGGATCACAGCCAACCAAAACCATAAGCATTTATTCCCTCAGCTAAGTGCCAGACTGCTAGGCATTTCTCTAGCACTTGGTTTTAACAGAAAATGATTACAGGGGTCTCCTTAGGAATACTAGATAATACAGTGGCAAGAAACCTCACCACAACTCTGTGGCATAGTGTGTTTGAAACAGGGAACTTGTATCAGTTTAGCAGTTTACGACCTACTAAAAAGAATAGAATGATACACAATAGAAAATGTCCAAAGTCCTTCAGTTACATATGCATGTCTGTATATTTTTCTTATGAATTGAGGGAAAAGTTAAAGAGCTACTGCTGTATGTTATAAGGCTGAAATTTGTAGTGTCCTGCAGTGGCGAAGTAGTAAACAAGACAGACAGCCCCTGTCATCATTGGCTTTACAGTCTGGCTTAGGAGAAAGGTCTAAACTGGCCTTTGAAGACTATAAAAATGGTGCGGCCTGAGAGGAACTTGAGACTACTGGGCTTAAAAATATTGTTTCTTATTTTTTTTTAACTGCTGGCCAAGTTAAATGTGTCTGTGGCCAGTTTGCTGGCTGATGAGAACATGTGACTCAGGATAGGTCATCTCGTCAAAATGCAACTTGTCCATGCAGTTCAGCTTGCCATACCTCAAAGACCCAAAGGAGCCATTGTGTGGTCCGAAGAATAAAAGAAAACCTGGAAATGCTAGGACTTCTCTGCTTAGAAAAATAAAATGAACAGTGTTGTGATTAGTCATTGAAGGAAGTAGATCAGCTGAACATTAAATTGTTTACCTGTAAACCAAAGATAACTTGAATCGCAAATGATTTTAGACTAAAAGGAAGTATTTTTTCACACAGCAAGTTCTAACCATACAGAGCTTAATTCAAAAGACAGAATATGTTGCAAAGGTTAACTCTGTAACAGTTGAAAATGGGAGACTCAACCCAAGTGGTTAGCCTTCTTTCAGTAAGTGAAGTATTTCTTGAGTGCTCCATGGGCAAAGTACTGAGTTAGGCTGTGTGGGAAAGTAAAAGAAAATAAAATACACAGTTGTACACCGGGAGCTTACCGTTTAGTTGCAAAGATAAATAACATGCAGGAAGCTTTGGGAGAAGAAGCAAGGGCTCATAATAGGGAACGGAAGGGGCAGAGTGAGGAGAGTAGCCTGCTTTGGGTTGTTGGAGGAAATCCAGGTCCTGACTCAGTGGCTGAGAGCTCCTAGGCTGCTCTCAGAACTCTGAGCCTCTTTCACTCCTAAAAATCAATGAGAGTGGTTGTGTAGATTCAAGAAAATGTGTGAAAACCTCTAGCACAGTCCTGGCACGTAGAAGATACTATATCAGTGTTTGTTGACTCTAAATGGGGAGAATTTTTATTTATCTAGGGCAGAGGAAATAATATAAGGTAAAGCAGGAGTGATTCTGTCTTTTCTACAGTACAACAGGAGTTATGTGCTAAGAAATGGTGGAAAATGAGGAACTAGGGTATGGCCCAATTAAGAGGACTTTGAAAGCCAAGCAGAAAAGTTCAAACAGATATAGCAGGAAATAAAGAACCATTATTTGTACTTAAGCAAAAAGGGTCTTCTATTTAATTATTTGGGAAGTACCTGTGAATCATTTGTAGCATGCTAGGCACTGTAGTTAGGATACTGGGGAAACAGTAGCTCCTGTCCTCAAGTGGCTTAAGTCTGGCAAGAGAGAAAAGAATTATTGTTTGGGGGATGTTTTATTTTTATACAGATCCTACCTTTATAAGTTCCATTAAGGTTAGTTTTTTGCCCTTTTTTTTTTTTTTTATCTATTTTTTTCACTTAGCATCTAGAGCAGTGTACCTGGCACAAAATATATACCATAAACATTTGTTGAATTAATGAATATTTGAGATTTTGAGTTCTTAAGGATACAGTCTTTTTGAGACTTAGCTAATGAGGATGTGGCTTTTAGATAGGTTAAATGAGCAGGGTTCTGAGGAAGCAAGTATGGACTTTCTGTCAGTCTCACTAAAAAAATCCAAGATGAAAATACCTGTACAATTCTAATTATGTCAGTAAACCTCAAGCATTATATTCCAATTGACCACGTTACAGTCTAGCTTAAAAAATCTGAAAGTGGTGTTAAGTATTCTACATTTTTCTATTAGCATATTTCTGTTATGCATTCTTCATTGCTAAAAACACTTAAAATGTATGCATAATCTATTTTTAAGTGACTAACTTAATATTGAAAACTATAGGTTAAAAATAAAAAAATACAACATAAGAGAGTCACCTGTAAAAAGCAAATATGTAAGAGGAAAAAACATATAGTTTTCATTATAGCCATTTGTGTGGAAACTCCCTGAGTTTTGCTGTCACCATAGATGGTTCTAGAACATAAGAACAAAAGATTTGTAAGAATAGGTTTCATAATACAAGTATCCTTTAAATTATAGAGAAAAAAATCAATATTGACCAACTGGTAAAGAACTAAATAAATATATAGTCATGAATCATTTCAGTTTTCTCAGAGGTTACTACCATGATGTTTTATATATCTCAGTGTTTTAAATGGATAAAGCAAGAGCAGTTAAGTAATACCAACAGTATTTATACTTCAAATGGGGAAAGAATGGATCATCTCAGCTTGCGGTAAGATACACAGATGCTTCCTGTTGCTCTGTCCAAAAAGATGTTAACATTAACCTCAGAGGAGGCCGTTATGCCGGCCCTGAGCTGGATGGGAAGCACAATGTTTCTTGATGGAGGGAAGAATTATGTTAGCTAAAATGTATGAGTAGCAAAGTACCTCATACTATAATCACTCACTGATGATGTGGTAAATTTTTATTCAATCCCTATAATATGTATCCATCTCTCTGAAATGAAGCTAAGAAAAAAAAATTATAGGGGAAGAGACTCATGATACCATTCTTAGAAAGCTCTTCAAAATATTCCATGCTGGCCATTTGTATTTTTTTTTTCTTTTGGAAGGGGGCTTCTATCTTGTTTGAATCAAACTGTTCAAATAGTGTACTACTGAGTTCTTCTTCCTTCCTTTCTTGACTTTAGTTCAGAAAACTTGTGAAATGTTTATTCTTTCAAGCTGTTGAAAGATTTTATGAATTTATAGTTTTACATGCTAATTCCTTAATTTGAAATAAAAATAAAGAGCAAATATCAAAGCAACAACCACAAAAAGCCTCCACATTGTACTAAGTTGTCCAAATTTTTTTTCATTTTTGGATTGCATTCATTAATAGCATTTGTTTTCATTAATTTATACTATTGCATCAAAATTGTAAAATTTGAAGACTACTAAGTCTTCAAAAACACACTAACTCTTCCAAAATTAAGGTATCTTAAAAGGAAAATAAAATTAAAACTATTAAAAAACAAACAGTAAGCAATTTAATTGTTACTATTTCAGCTAAGAATCTCAAAGCACATTACATTTTCATGTTACCTAACAATTGGAAAAACAAGTTCTAGCAAGCGAATTGCTTAAGATTACATAGACCAGCCCAATTTTAGAGAAAAGTATCTTTAGGTGTGTTTTGTTGTAGTTTGTTGTTGTTATCTGAACTATAGACTTCACTCAAATTTCACCAGTTTACCACTGATGTCCTTTTTCTGCTCTAGACCCTCAGTCTTTCCTGTCTTTCATGATCCCAACCCTTTTGAAATGTACCAGTCAGTTATTTTGTAGACCGTCTCTCATTTTGGACTTGGCTGATGTTTTCTCATGATTAGACGAAGTAATGTATTTTTGGCAAGAAAATCTCCAAAGTGATGTGGTCTTTTCAGAGCATCCTATCAGTGAGGACATGAGGTTGATATGTGTTATAATGAGTGGCGTAGTTTTCTATAGCTGCTGTAGCAAATCGCCACAGACGTAGCACCATAAAACACCACCCACTTATTATCTCACAATTTCTGGAGGTCAGATGTTCAGGCAAGATATGTATGGGCTCTCTGCTCAGGGTCTCACCAGGCCGAAGTCAGGGTGTGGGCTAGGCTGCATTCTCATCTGGAGTCTATGGTCCTTTTCCCAGTTTATTCCAGTTGTTGGCAGAATTCTGTTTCTTCGTTCTAGGACCGAACAGTTTTCTTGCTAAGTGAAAGCTGAGGATCACTCCTAGTTCCTAGAGGCCACTCTCTAGTTCTTGCCTTGTGGCCCTTTCATCTATAAGGGCAACAGGAGAATTCTCCTCCTGTATAATCCCTCTCACATTTTTTTTAAGTTTATTGGGCTAACATTGGTTCATACAATTAACTCTCACATTTTTAATCTCTGAGTTCCAAACCCAGATTTAAAAGGCTCATATGATTAGGTCAGGCCCAAACCGATTATCTCCCTTTCTTAAAGTCAACTGCTTTGCATAATATAACCTAAAAACAGGATTGAAATCCATGATATTCACTGAATGATAATGCAGGGCGTATATACCAAAGATTGGAGAAGAAAGTGGGAGTGAGCAGACATCTTAGAATTCTGCTTAACCCACTAGCAACATTAATCTTGATTACTTGACTAAGCTGGTATCTTCTTGGCTTTATCTACTGTATGTTTTTCCATTTGTAATTAAAAAATATATCAGGAGGAGACACTTTGAACTATGCAAATATTCTGTTTCTCCTCAAATTTTCCTATTCTAATTTTAACATTCATCAATGGAATGGTCCATTCTCTATTATTAATTCATTGCAAACTCATGGATATATATATTTTTTTTATTTGGGGAGTTATAATCCAATACAATCATTATTTTGTTCAAATTGTTGCAGCTTTGGCCATTGGGAGCTCTTTCTGGTTAGCTTCTGCGCCCCTTAGACATGCGCCATCCTTTTTGAGCACTTTTTTACTTTCTGACACCATAAGATGCTCTGGATTCATCTTGTAGTTTTCCTGCCTCAACCTTAGAATAAATCTTTTTTCCAAGGATAACTCTAGTTTTAATCCAACAGAACTAGAAGTAAATTTCAGTTTGTATTGGCTACAAATTAGCGTCTCTGTAAATTAAGAGCAGATTAATGAATGCATTAGTTTCCACTTGTGGTGCTAACAAAGTGTCACAAATATGTTTAAAACAACACAAATTTATTGCCTTACAGTTCTGCAGGTTAGAAATCTGAAATGGTTTTGCTGGGCTAAAATTAAGGTTTCGGCAGGGCTGCATTCTTTCTGAGGTTCCAAGCGACAGGCCATTGCCTTGCCTTTTCTAGCTTCCAGAAGCTACCTGCATTTGACTCATGATCCCTTCCTACTGTCTTTAAAGCTAGCAGCACAGTGTCATCTAATCTCCTCAGACTCTTGTCCTCCTGCTTCACTCTTATTAGGATCCTTCTGATTACATTGTGCCACACAGATAATTCAGAATAATCTCCCTATCTCAAGATCATTAATTTAATCTTATCTACAAAATCCCTTTTGCCATGTAAGGTAACAGGTTTGGGGGATTAGGACATGGACATATTTGGGGGCCATTATTATGTTTACCATATGAATATATTTGGGACAATCAGTCCACATAAATCAGACAAAAGGAAAATATTCCTTTAATAACAGGTCTCTTTTTACGTTTTCTCCTTAGCCCAGTAAGTCACTTTTTAAAAAAACTGTAGTCTATTTGCATATTGGTCTAAATCTTTCACAAAAATATCATTAATCCTCCATTAATAGGATATTCATTTTGATTTGTCCTCCAGCAGCAGTGAAGACCTTCTGTTGATCCATCTGTCTGTCCTCCTCCTTTGTCACCAACAGCACAGATTTTTACAGGATCATACCCAGTTGTAAAAACAATGATTATAATTTCATATGATACATTACTCTATTGTCCAAAGAGATCAGTTTATATAACCTGTGTATGCTCATTGTTGGTTGGGAATTACATTTCTGGAACTAAATGAAAATAATTAAATGTTCTCTTCATACTCTTGGCTGTAACTGTACACTTACTTTTTATTCATTTATTTATTGAGCAAATGTTTAATGAATATCTGACTGCAAGACACTGCAATATTGGTGATGACCAGTAAGATGTAGTAAGTCATGATTCAAAATATGGAGATACCGCTTTAAGTAGCTTAGCTTCGGGAAGTAATTCAAGTATTGAATACTTATTTACTTATTTTCTGTCTGGGAGGTTGTTTCTAAAAACAAGCTTTTTCCATTATTACTTTCAACTAGAAATAAAATATTTGATGTAAAAAGTTTTGTGTTAAAAGCCATCTAATGCTTTCTATTCTAGTATTAAATTATAAATTGGTCGTATACTAAATTACAGGATCCTAGGTATACATTTTCATTCTTTCCTTTTGAAGGATGAAATATCAACAACAATTAAGACTTATTAAGCACTTACACCTTCCCAGTGCTTTACACTTATTATTTAGTCAACTGTATGAGGCAGGTGTTGTTATCATCATCATCCGCATTTCAATAGAAAATGACATAGCTGGTAATTGGTAGAGCCAAGATTTAAATCTGGCAAACTGATTCCAGAGCTTTCTCCCTTAACAAACAAAACATTGTACAAAGTCACTCAGTGTTGCCACTCAGTAAATAGTGTTGGATATAATGATCGCTCCAAATCCTGTTCATGACTTGATCATTTTTTCCAACTTTGAAATATAGCTGAAAAAGTATAATCTCAATGGATTGCGACACACACAGTAAACAGAAATTTTAGAAATAGCGTAAATACTGGAGACTTAGTAAATCAAAGTTCTGTTGAATGATAAGTAGAGCCCAGGACATTGCAGACTCAAATTTATCATTGCTACAACTGAAAAAGTCTCTTTAATTTGATGGCATGACTCAGTTGTTCAGAACGAACTAGAACTATATACTAGTATCTGTTTTGCCATTGGTAATTACTTGCTGATAAGTGAAGAAGACTGCTGTCAATTTAAGTATTTGCTATGATTCGAATATATGTCCCATCAAAATTCATGTTGAAATCCTAATGTCCAATATAATATAAGGAGATAGGGCTTTTGGGAGATGCTTAAATCATGAGGGTGGAGCTGTCATGAATGGGATTAGTGTTTTTATGAAAGAGACCCTACAAATCCCCTAGCCCCTTCCACCAGGTGAAGACACAGCAAGAGAGATGGCAGTCTGCAGTCTGGAAGAGGGCCTTCACCAGAACCAGACTATGCTGGCACCTTGATCTTGAACTTTCAGCCTCTAGAACTGTGAAAAATAAATTTCTATTGTTTAAAAGCCACCCAGTCTGTGATATTTTGTTATAATAGCCCAAACAGACCAAAACAGTATTAGTTTTCAGTTCTTGGAAAAATTCTAGAAGGAAACTCTTGGGTAAATAAATTTTGACTGCCTAGTAATAGATTCTTAAACATATATTCTATTCATATCTAATCATAAAAAAAGTTTTTCATGTTTGCTTTATTTCTACCTTTGAGTACTTACATGTTTCATTCAAAGAAATATGTAAGTTTTTCCATTCCAGGACACCCAAGTCTAAATTATTTTCATGTCGAAGTTTGTAGATATTTCTAAACCTAATTTTTAAAAATATATAAATCTAGATAAGTTGGAAAGAGGAAAAATTATTTCAATTTATATCGCCATTTGTACAAGTCTTTGAAATATGGATGTACTCAATAAAAAGGGAACATTATTCAAGATAATTGAAAGTTTGATAATAAAATATGAAGATGAAATGTGTGAAATGTGATTTATATAGTTAAGTATAATACACATAATTCAAAAAGTCTTCAAAATAAGTTTATATAATAATTTGAAAGTAAGTTTTGTTGGTATATAAATGACTACAAGTGACTAATTTCTATGAAATTCCTAATTAGTGATTTTCATAAATAAGGTTGTCTACCCATTACTTTAAAGAAACAGAAGATAGTGTTCTGAAGAACTAATAAATTGTATGGCATAAAAAAAGGATTACTAGTTAATACATGGATTATTTTTCTACATTTCTGTGTTTCCCAAATTTATAGAGAGGCAGTTAGTTACTTAACATTTAACAAACCAGATAACTTAGACTCTTTTGGTTATTAGCTTACCTGAGATCAAATTTTAAGACCCTTAAACTGTATTATTAACATGGTTCTCCTAAAGAAGATACAAACATTTATTATTTAAGGGTAAGACAAAGCTGAAAGTTATTATTTTTTTTTTTAGAGAAGACATTAACCTGATCTTTGGACAGCTGAGTGGCCTTGAAAACTTTGTTCATTAATTTATTCATAAAACACTTATAGTGAGCCTACCTGCTGAAAGTGTACTAAGATGTACACAAAGGTCACACAGAATAAGTGGTTGAGAAATTAAGTCTCTGCTAGAGTTTCTGATGCAGCAAAGCTCACACATATGCATTTGGTAACTAAAAAGACACCAGGTTCCAGCTTCCTATTGGCCCATAGTTCTTCCCCTGGTTCCTGAATGGGTATCATTCTATTATAAGTGTTCTTAATGATACATATGAAGAGTATATATACATTCATATTTGTGCCTCTAAAGCCATAGATGGTAGATCAAGTAGGTAATATTTAATATCCCCATTTACAGATAAAAAAATCAAGGTCTCAGTCATTTAAATCAATCACTGAACTATTATGACCCAGGCCCCTAGTCCAGGGACTTTTTGTTTGTAGCTTACCTTTCTCTACTCCTAATCAAATATTAGAAATGCATTAGGAAAGGACCACTTGGATAATTACTTCATCTGCTAAAGGACTAAGATGACTTTCTAGTATTCTTGCTAGTAAAATTTTAAATGCATCAAGAGGACAGTTTATTGCCTCTGATAAAGTGCTCCCTCCTCAAAACAAATGATAAATTTGGAGAACTCTTTTCTGTTCAAATAAAAATGTGCTACTCTTTGACCCCATTATGTCATTTCAGAGAATTTGTCCTTACAGATATACTTAGAAAAGTATGCAAATATTTATGTACAATGATATGTATTACTGCATTATCTGTAATAGTAAAAAAAAATCTAGGGAAAGCTCTAAATATCCCTTCAATTGTGAAGCAGTATAGCATAGTAGTTAAGAATTGCCTAGATTCAAATCCCATCTCCACAATTTACTAGCTGTGTGATCATTAACAAGGTATCTCACTGTGCTTTTAGTTTACCCATGTGTGAAGTGAGCTAATAACAGGGTCTACTTCACTGGGTTGTGATGACATTTAGAATGGTGCCTAATCCATAGTATATGCTTAATACATTTTAGTTACCATTATTGATAGGGAATCAGGATACATTTTGGAAAAGGCACACAATGGAATACTGGGCAGTTATTTTAAAAAGCAAACTATGTATACACTGTTTAACCAGAAGGCAGTCTTTGCTGACTCAGTTTGTCTCCTCCCTCCAACAACCCAAGAAAAAACTTAGCTAGAGAGGGACTAAATTTGGTGCATATGTATTAAAGAACAAAGAGCACATTTTTTGAGCTCTGGTGAAGAAAGCATTTGGGGGCTTTTTTTTTTTTTTTGGAGGGAAGGAAGGCAAGAGGCTTTGGAGCAACGTGGAGTGTGAGGAGAGGAGCCAACAAATCTGATGAATTAGTTTGGTGAGTGGGTTCAGGGAAGAGAAGGGACCAGGGATAGAATTATGAGCCCTATAGGAAATTGAAATCTGACATCTTTTTGGTCATTAAACACATAAATATACTTTGTTGCATCAGAAATTCTAGCAGAAACAATAATTTATCAACCATTTATTGTGGGTAATCATACTGCCGGAGGTCGAGTCAACCCCATTCTCTGGGAGGGAAGTGCTCCCCAAGGGAAAAGGAACAACCTCTTCTCAGACGGCAGGGCTGATTTAGGAAAATTCCTTGCCCAGTACTCTAATCAGTATCTTGGTGCCTCGGAAAAATTAACTTCCTCCCAGGGGTAAGCAGATGACTTGCTCTACTCAACCTTGAAGATCAAGCATAATTCGAGTTAACATCAGAATGTTCAGATTTAAGAGCACATTGGGTACTGCCCAGGGGATAAAATTGAGTAGGCACAGTCCTTGTCCAGTAGCCTTAATTGTAAAGCATTAAAGATAATAACAGGTCTCTGTATCAGAGGTGTAGAAGCTCCTAATAGTCTCTTTGGTGGTTTGCTTAGCAGAAAGGCTTCTGTCACCCTTTAGGGTGTTTTTCATTTTCCTTCAAAATTGCTTTTCTTGTATAAGGACTTGATGAATTAAACCACAAAACATGAATGGAAGAACCAATTCCAATCAAAAAGTTCACAGTGGAATAAGATGTGGACTCTCAAGACTCAAATATATTATTAAAAATGATTAGACATCTCTTTTCTGGCAATCGAAAGATTTATACAGGGTACCACGCTTTCCTAAAACCACTCCCATATAAGAAATGTGTCCTAAAATTTCAGTTTTGGATGAGAATCATTCCGGTTTTACCAAAGGGCAATATATTTTATATGCCGAGTCACAGTGAAGGAAAGGTGCAGAATACATGAGATGACAATAACAACTGTGAACCTGTTGAAATGCACCTTATGGATAAGTGGGCATAATGTGAAAGGAAAATATGGAGAATATTAGAGGCAAACCACTAGAGGTATAGAGTGAAGGGAGTAAGGAACACATCTCATCTCTTATGAAACAAAAGTTTTGAAGAGAGAAGGACACACACAAGTGGCTAGTAAAGGATAAATGTGGAGAGGGCATAGGTCACAGAGTGAAGATAAACCCAGTCTTATAGAATAGCCCCAATTTTCCAAAGGAATGCTGCCCAGAGATACAGCTGCCCAGAGATACAGCTCCTCATTATCTCCAGATCTGCAGGTACAAAACAAGCCCTATCCCATGAAGGGGTGTGGCTGTTTAGTTCCTGCTATTGAGCAACCAATAAATTTCTACTTTATGCTTTACAGGAATTGTAGTTTGGGTTCTGGGAGCTGCAGGAAGGCATATATTTTATTATTATTTAACTTTATCCATGTAATGCTACACCTCACATAAAGACTAGGTTTCTTCCTGTCTTAAAAGAAAAAAGAAACAGGCAAAAAAAAAAAAATTGGCCTTTATTCTTCTTGGCAGAGGAAATTGAAATTAATGAAATTTAGTCATACTTTACTGCTTCTTTCAGACTTCCAACATTACCCCAAGACTTCCCAGCAGCAAAGCAGATGCTTCTGTTTGAGAACAATGGGCCAAGGTCACCCTATCCCCTGGGTACATGAGGAAAATCCCAAAATAATTTATATTAATAATGTACAGTACATTGTCTGGCAGGGAGGTTACTTGTCTTGCCGAAGAATATGGTAAATCCTGCGAAGTGGAAGCAGAAGTGGAATAGAAGACACTGGGAAACTAGAGTTTGGGTTCCACTACTGTACCCAGAACTGTGATACTAAATACGGTAAATGAGGAAAACTACTTCGTATGGACCTGATACTTAGCCAATCTACAGCAACCCAGGCTGCGCGATCTGTAAGCAATCTAACAAAGACTAATTTCTTCCTATAAATAGTCCTGATTCTGCAAAGAGCATTTCAGTTATATGTGCCAAGGTTCTTGAGCTATATTTAAAAGCTTAAAGAATTTGAGCCAAAGAAAAGGGCCTCAACTCTAGCCTACATATGATAAGGACTTACCAACTCTATACTATATACAAAAGCAGTACAGTTAGGTGGTAAATAATCAGAAAATAGTTAGATTATTGGTATATTATAGAAACTTCATTTCATAGTTATCGTGGTCTCTTTTTTTCCTGTATTGCCTTCTTCATTACTGCTGTACATATCACAAGGCCTATGGCAAGAACTAATTGTCTCCCAATATCTACCCTGGGGGCAGTTTTAATGGTTTAACCCTCTTCCCATCAAGAGTTGGTATATTTATTTCCTCCCCTTGAATATGGGTGGGCTCTGAGTCAGGCTTAACCAATACAGTACAGTGGAACTGGTGCTATTTAACTTCTGAGGTTATGTCATAAAAAGCCTTTTAGCTTCCTCCTTTGTCTCAAGGAATGCTGTTGCTCTTGAAGCCCTAAACACTCTCTTAGTACAATTATCCTGAGACTGCCATGCTGAATAGTCCACAACTGGATGCTCTGGAAGACAATCCCATCTGAATCTGTCTTTTCAAGATTCCAGCCCAGGAGTTGAACATATGAGTGAAGATGCTATCTGGGGACTGAGTCCTCCAGTCATAGCTGCTTCAGTCACTGGCTATTTGAGTCATCCCCAAATATCTCTGCTATACCCTTTCTGTATTTTGGACCCATGGAATCTCATGAGTATAATAAAAGGTTGTTGTTTTACACCATTAAGTTTTGGGGTGGTTTGTTACACAGCAAAATATAACTAAAACATCTCTTACAATCTGTGTGTTTAAGTTGAGTAGATGGCTGTCCAGTTAGAGGCTACATTTCCTGGTCTCTTCTCTTGCAGGGGAATGTGGCTATAAGTCTGGCTTATAGTACGTGAGTAGAAATGGTGTAATTTCCGAGTCATGTCAATAAAATATTAAGTGTTTGTCTTCCACTTCTCTCTCCCACCCACTTCTGCTGGCTGAGACAATGATAATTAAAGCAGCCACCTAGGATCCATAGATGTTCCAGTATGCTGTCACAGGTTAGAGTCCCCAGGGAGCAGAGTTTAGTGTGCAGAATATTAATTAAGGAGTTCCCCAGGGGTCAACACATAAATGGAGGGGAAGAAGCAGTGGACAGAGGGAAAAGTTGAGCTGAATGCAGATCCAATGCCAACCTCAGCCAACCCCAGAGAGCTCAGGAGCTAACACAGCCTTTCAAAATTGTCCTCCATTGGTTCTAGATGGCCTTTATATTCCTACATGGATCAGTCATTAGATGCGAATCACCCTGCCAGATGCTTTTGTTAGGTTATAATTACAATGTATTAGTTATCTATTACTGCATAACAAAATAACCCAAAACTTAGTGGCTAAAACCAACAAATGTTTATCATCTTACAATTTCTGTGTGTCAGAAATTCAGAAATGTACAGGGTTGCAGTTAAGCTGTTGGCTGAATCTACAGTCATCTTGATTCAATTAGCAGGCCAAAAGATTCAGCTCACTCACATGGTTGCTGGTAGGGCTCTTCCACACCACAGGGGACCTTCTCCATATGCTGCCTAAGTGTTCTCACAGTGTGGCAGGTGGCGACCTGAGAGAGAGAGAGTATCAGAGAGCCCAAGACAGAAGCCACAGTCTTCTGAAAACCTAATCTCAGCAGAGACATCCCTAAATGAATCAGTTAGGCCAGCCCACACTCCAGGAGAGGGGATTATACAAGGATGTGAATCTCAGCCAGCAGGGATCATGAGGGCTATCTTAGAGGCTGCCTACCATACGTAGCATGCACACAATTTTGTATCCTGCTGATTTTGAGTTTTTATCAACTGACATTTTGTTTTGCTACATTATTCATCTAAATGTTAATAAAAATTATAAACATAATATATTCCTGTAAAAACGTGCAAATGTTCAAACAATACAGGTGTAAAATCCTTTTCTTTATGCTATTCCTCATACTAATTGAAGGACCCAGAGGTATCCACAATCTTTTTTAATCTGCTGAGATATTTTTCACACATACATATATACATATTATTGTATACTTAATGTTTTTAATATATCTTGGAGCTCTTTCCATATCAAGCATGTAGAGGCCTAGGTCATTCTTTTAAACATCTGCATATTTCATTTAATGATTATACTAAAAATATTTTAAGCAGTCCCCTTATTGACATGTAAATTTGCTATTTGACAAAAGATACAAAATGTACATTCTTACCCATGTCTTTGCAAATTCATGCTGATGTACCCTTTAGGATAAATTCCTGGTAAGTAGAATTACTGGGTCTAAAAAATGTGCATTTAAAATTTTGATGGATATTATAGTATATGAATGTGTTTGTTTCCCTAGATAATGGCTAACACTGAATATCAGTAAATTTTAAAATTTTATCAGGTCCAGCCACGGCTACCACTGCATTATGTACATACCTGTATTAGAAGACGGTATGACATTACTGTAATTGATGTTTACATACCTTTTATTAGAAGGTTAGCTTCCTGAGGTCACAAACTTAATTGCATTTCTCTTTGTAGTCCTGATAACTTAATATCATACTTGGCATACAGTAGATACTCTGTAAATGTTTAATAAATGTCAGAGTTGAATTTAAGGCTTCAAGATGTCACTGAACCAGAATCAGAATTGGTTCAAACCACAAAAGCTGCCTCTAATTTGTCTCTTATTCTCTGGCCTCCATTTCTACAATTATAAAGTGCATGTGTAATACTAGATTATTTTCCTATAGTCCTTTTCAGATCCAAAATTATATGCTTCTAAATAGGAAATTTGTGTTATTCATTGTATGACCTCTTTACATACCAATTCAAATTAAATATTATAATCGCTAGTCCTAGACCGTGCATTTGCCATATTTTTCAATACCAATGGATTGCTTTTGAGTTAAAAATATTAAGATGTCAAAGATTTCGAAACTCCATTATAGGTAAGCCAATCCTTAATCTTTCAAATTTTTCAGTGATAAAAACCACCCCCCTAATCACACCGCCCCCCCACTAAAAAAAAAAACCACTCTAAGCAAAGGTATTTGGTTCCAAGATCCTTGTTTTCTAAAATCTAGTCCTGAGGTCTAGTCATAGTATTCTCATTAACATTCTTGTCTCTTGGACTAAATAAACCAACTAGAATACTATGCAATTAAGATATTTAAAAGTATTGGTTATTAAAAAATTAGGGAATTATCAGCTCTCTTCATCTTTTTATAAAAAGGTGACCATGTATGTGTATATAGTTTTTTGTTCCAAAAGATCTTTAAAAGTTTTTCATGTCTATGTTTCCAAACGTTGAGTCAATCACAAACATAAGGTCTAGCTATGCTGATAGTATTAGCCTTACAAAATGTCCTAAAAAATTTTGTTATACTCATGTATATTATTAATTTCTGCTTGAACCATAATTTTCACAGCCTTTGGTAACAGGGGTTTATGACTGTGCTAGTGACATTTTAACAGCAGTCATGAATAACAGTTAACATTAAAAAAAAAACACGTCTTACCATGGCTTTGGTTGCTAAGCTGCTCTAGTTCCTCTCTCTACGGGAGCTTGAATAGTGGTGGGGTAATTTGTTGCAGCAGCAGTAACGCTGACAGTTTATTTTAGCCCAAGGTTTATGTTGGTAAAAGAAACCACCTGTCTCCTTCTATGCACGTCAACAGCTCTAACCCTCCTTCATACCGTTTTATCACTAGCATATGGCTTTCCCTCTTTTGATAGCACTGTTTTGTCTTTGCTCTTAGAGGTAATCTCCTAAGGGTCAGAATCCAACAGACTCAGTAAATCTTACTATGACTGGTAAAAATTCCATCGAAATAAGCAGAGTTCTGCATAATAAATTAATTTTCACAAGCCTGGTAACATGGTAGATGGTGTGTAGTAGCAATATTTTATTGATTGGGTTGACCCTGGACAAGTTATTTACTTTGAGCCTTAGTAAAGGAATGCATTTCTTGAAAAAAAATATAAGCTGGAGGTATTAAGTATGACTTTCCCTTACAATTGATGGAATTGAGTTTATAGCAGAGAACAGAAAGGAATAAGGATTACGAAAGAATTCTGAACATAGATTTTCAAAAAAATTTAATACAGCTTTAGAGATTATTTGTAAAATTTTTTTTTTGTTTTGTTTTGACAATTAAAAATAATGAAAGCTGTTAGTTTTGTCTTCTATTACTGGAATAATTTATTTGACTTAATACTACAGATGGTGCTAATATAATGAATATGAAACATCAGTGAAGGTTATCTCAAGACCTCCCTCATTCCAACGGGTTGTATGTGTATAATCTAGTATACACGGAAAAATGTCACATAAATCACCATGACATTATAAAAACAGGTTCAAGAGAAAATAGAAAAATACATTTTCCATTAAGCTTCTCAATACTCTTAGAAGTAACAACCTATACAATATGGCAGAGAATTATGTGTAGCAGTTAAGAATAATGAATTTTAGAGTCAGAGAGAACTAGGCTTGAGTCTGTGGCTTTTTTGCTGTGGCCCATGGCAAGCTATCTAATATCCCTGGCCTTCGGTTTCATCTATAACATTAGATAATACTACCTGATAGGGTTGGAGCAAGGACAAAACAAGATAATGCATATAAAACCAGAATGCTTAGCACATAGAAAAAGCTGAATAATCATTAGCTTCCATTATTATAGTTGTCCAAGATACATATCTGAAATAGGATTATATTTTTTTCTAGGTACCCAGCCTGACAGAATGCTTAAATCTTGAGCACTAGAAAAAAGAGGGTCCTAATGGAAGCTCTTATTTAATCTGTTTATAAACATAAATGATCTACAAACAAAAATTCGTATTTTAAGGATTTATTTCTCACAAAGATTATCAGTGCTTTTACATGTAAGAGCATCTGTATACAGGTTTATTCAACTATTTAATGTTTACACACAATACATAAATGTTTTTGGAACCTCAAGTTCTTTGATGATTGCAATATCGTTTCCAAATAAACATGATAGAACCTTAAATATTACATCATTCAGATTATTATTTTTGAAGAGAGGAACCTCTAATAGACAACTCCAACATAACTGTCCATTAACTGTTTGTAGTAAAACTGTATTCCTAGTAGATTTTTCAGCATATGGATGGTTCTTCTACTGCCTGGGCACCCTCTGTGACAGCTTTGACACATTTGGCCATTGTCTGTGAGGCTCTGCTAATTGAATCTGAAAGATATTAAGAAAATGTGTATTTTGATAATATAACTTTTAAAAAAGCACATAGTAAAACTTTGTTTCACATATTCAGGGGGGAAAAGAAAGGCTATAAAATTCTATATAACTATCTGTAAATTTTGTGAGATCGACCAACAAATTCGAAGGAAGCCCTTATTAGTTAAATGCTTTTAATAAGTACTCATAGGTATATGATTAAGTAATCATATACAGCCATACTATGTGCCAGTATGCTACCATTAAAAATATTATAGGAAAGTATTAAAGACAGAAAAAAATATGAATATATACTATTACTGAAAAAAAGGTTACAAAACAGTATGTGTACTAAAATACATTGACTTGTACACTTTATGGGTGAATTTTATGTATATGAATTATATTTCAATAAAGCTGTCTAATAAAAACCCTACAGCACATAAATAATCTTATTTTTTGTTTAAATAAATATTTTTGGATGACTGACCAAAATGTTAAAAATAAATAGTTATTTCTGGGTAGTGGAATCATAGTGAATTTCCTTGCTATTTTTGGCTTAAGTATGTCTTCTATAATGAACATAACTTTTATAACATATCTAAAAATCCTATTAAAAATAACCTTATAGACTGTTCTAAAAATTTAAAAATATACTCCTACCTGCTCGAAAATAATTTTAAAGCATCTATCAACTACCTCATAACCATGATGTTATATCAAGTATTGCAAGATCTGCAGTAAACAAGTTTGTTAGCCTGCATTCTTTAAAAACATTCTTAACATTTTACATCAAAAGCACCATTTAACATGTTCCACCATTCAAGTGTTTTAATTATTCTACTATAATTCTCAGAAAAACCTTCACAGAAAAATTCTCCCTAAACTGCTATAGTGATTTTACATACAATAGTAAAATTTTATATTTAAAATCTGTTAACTTTTCGTCTACGGCCATTCTACCCTGAACGTGCCTGATCTCATCTGATCTTGGAAGCTAAGCAGGGTCGGGCCTGGTTGGTACTTGGATGGGAGACCACCTAGGAATACTAAGTGCTGTAGGCATTTAAAACATAAATAAATAAATATTAAAATCTGTTAACTTTTCTTGGATTTTAAAACTGCTTACATTTCAGAAAAAGAAATTACAGTAAAGTCAGAAAATATGAATTACATTAGTTCTGATGTTTTGAAAATCTTTAAAGGTTAAAAATATCAAATTCTATCACTAATAGGTTAGAATCATAATGCTAAATTTGGGGATCTTATTCCTTACCACCTTTCATATTTGACAATTGCATACCTGTCATGTAGAAGTCTTTTATCGTTAGCTGGGGTGGAACAAGTGGATCAGCAAGAAGTTGCTGGTTCACTAGCTGCAGAAAAGGAATAAGAGATGCATAATAGTATTAAAAACTAGTGTTGTTACACCAGAGGATACACTACTATGAAAACTGCATTAGGCAAGCTTTTACCTTGGAGAGCTCACTTGCTTGCTGGAAGTAATTAGCTCCTTCAACGTCATCATACCGAACAAGATTAGGAGAGACTTCTTCCAATCTGTTCCTTATTTGATCCAGAGTGTCATATGGAAGAGTTTTACCTGCAATCTAAACATATCAGATCCCAAAAATTAACATGAAGCTTTAATATAATTATATATTATTTAAAAATTTCAAATAATATATAATTGAGACTATGGTGAAACAATGCAGTACCACTGAAAAATCTACTGGTGTCCACTAGTGTATATATTAAGCAAGTAGTTAAGTGGGGAACACAATTGTCAAAAATTCTAGTTCATAAACAGCTGTCGTACATTAGTAACTTATATTTAGAAAACAGACTGATTATGAAATAAAAGGAAATAATGCTATAGTAAATATGAATGCTTCTGTTAACCTGTTATTGATCATATACACAGTTTACAGACAACTGTCTATTATTTTAAATCTCATGACGCTTTTTACAGAAAAGAGTTAAAAAGTATCAAAAGACAAATCAAAAATAAAAATACCAATTTCAGATATCCATTTTTTAACACATTTTTCCTATAGAGATTATTCAAAATATCTCTCCATTTTAGGCTTGCATCTTCCTTGACTTTGAAAATCATTATGACAAGCCAACATGTCAAACTTCCCATTAGCAGTATCACCAAGAATAAATACCTCTGAGAGGGCTCTTATAATTTTCCAGTCTTCTCTTGCCAAGCCAGGAGGTGTCACTGCTACTTTAGTCTGCTGAGCTCGGCCTTCGGTATTGACATAAGTAGCAGACTTCTCTGTGTAAGCAGCGCCTGGGAGAATGACATCAGCTATAGGAGCTCCAACATCACCATGATGTCCTGTGAAAAGATGAAGATCGGCAAGCCACGTTTTAGTAAAACACTGATTAGGTACTGTATGTGAACAGAGTATACAACCTTTTAAAATCCCATTTTAAAAATTACAAAAGTGTTTTTAAAATTACAACAACATAGTACTGAAGTATTTGGAATAAAACTTAAAGCCCACTTCACCCACAATTTAACTCCCTTCCCAAAGAAAATTACTATTCGGTATGTTCCAGGCTATTGTTTGCAAATATACAAATATATATAATGGGCAACTAGGTATATCATTTTTCTTGATGATTACAAAGTGGAAATGTTCAGATGAACATTAGCAAAATTTGCAGACTGAAATGGTAGAGGAACAAAAAAATGTAGAACAAGAATAAGAAGTAATAATATTGAAAAGGAAATAAACAGAAAATTATAAAAAATAGTATCCTGAAAGACTATCATATATTGCTAACAAAACTATTGGAAGGAAAAAGGAAAGAATTAAATGAAAATTACAGAATATATAAAGTTTGATCTCATTTGTGTACATGTTTCTATGTGCACAGGAAAATGCATGAAGCATGTGTATCAAAACCACAATCAGTCATTATCTCTGGACAGGACTAGGAACAGGGTTTTAGTTTATGCACTTGGTTTAACTATTAAAGATACAAAATATTACATAATGCTTTTTATGTACCATGAAAGGTTTCTTAGAAATTTATGGTGTTTATGTGTAAAAGAAGCAGAAAGTTATGTAATACTTTTCTCTGTAAAGTATCCAGGATTACTCTGGACTCTATTTATTCCAGGGAAACTTGATTACATTTACAATGAAGGAGAGTTCAAGAAAATGAGTCAAACATAAAAAAACCCAAGGAGTGCTGTTAAATATAATTCGTTAATGTCCTGTAACACAGGACTCATGACTTTTAAACTTTTTCAGGCTTTATATAAAACTGCTTTCCCCTGATTATATGATAATGCTAAATATTCCTTGAAAAGCTGAATTTTAATATTATATATTTCTTTGTATAAGTAAGCCATAATTTAATCATTCTTGTTGCTGGGAACATTTAGGTTTCTTCTAATTCTGTTATTAAATAACATCAGGTAATAATTCTTAAGAGCAATATCAACTATGTAACTAGTAAAACCTATGATTTGGTTTTAAAAACTGTTGGGGTGTGTGTGTGGGAAACTCCTGAATGGAAAATATTCGGTCCACTAAATATATTGCTATACAGTTTCTAATACACACAGTGCACCATTCTCTTCTGTTTCTGTTGTCACAGATGCTACTAACCTTGATAAATAATGAAACAATCCTTTGGCAAATCCTGCCGAGTGATACAGCCTCCATCTGCACCTAGGAGGAATAGTACTTTGGGAGGGTTCTTCCGAATTGCTTCCACCCCAGGTTTATAGCCGAGGTCTAAAGCAGCTACTTGGCTTGCAATCCTGTAAAACAACTACGGATTTTTAGTGCAGTGTTTTCATTATAAAAAATTAAATGTGATATTAGTCGTCTTTCTATTCAATGCTGTTAAAAACCTTACCTCGCCTTTTTTAACCCATTTAAAACATATGTCAAAACCAGAAACAGCAGTCTTTTACAGTTTTAAGAATGGCAAACAAAGAAAAAGATGCTTAGGACACCGTGTTTCTTCATTTGATAATATTTAATGAAATAATTCTGGAAACTTGCTGACAATTGCAATTGTCTTAAGTTGATCCTTATTCAATAGTTAAGTCATAAAACACATGATAAACCAAACATAGTCATTTGAGAAAAATCAGGTGATTTTAAAAACAAAGGGGAGAAATTTAAACACCACTCATAAAACTGTAATTCAGAAAAAAAGTATAATTAACACACTGGTGTATGTCCTTATGGAATTTTTTTCTGTGAGCGTGTATTAGTTTTGAAAGCAGAAATAATCTTTTAAAGAAGAGGTCAATATACAGTGTCAGGTGGGTGCTAATCAGGGGAAATCACCTTGTAAATTATATAAATGTCTAACCACTATGCTGTACATCTGAAACTTATATAATACTGAATGTCAACTCTAATTGAAAAATTAAAATTAAAAAAAAAAAGAAGAGGTCAGAAATAACCATACTTTGAACAATCAATTGGGAGTCTTTGGTCTAGTTTGCTATTGTTAACTTTCTAGAAACAGTAGCCATTCTGAGGACTTACTATATGTAAAGCTAGCTAGGCCTTTACATATTTGTTAAGGGAAGAGGGCAGGTCAAACCAACTCCCACTAGATGCTGCTGCTCTATCATAAACTCTCGGATGGAACGACATCAAAAGAATACTTTTAAAAATTTTTTTCAAAGAAGTGCAAGATTCGTGTAACAAAAACTACAAAATAATTTTGAAAGAAATTAAAGTCATTAATAAATTGAAAGACATTCTATGTTCATGGATTAGAAGACTTAACATTAAGATGGCAACACTCCCCAATTTGATCTTTAGATTCACTATAATCCCTACTAAAATCATAGCTTAATCGTTTGCAGAAACTGACCAGCAAATCCTAAAATTCATATGGAATGCACAGGACCCAGAACAGGCAAACCTATCTTAAAAATGAACAAAGTTGAAGGACTCATACTTCCCAGTTTCAAAACTTAGCTCCCTCTCCCTTTCCCATCAAGTACACACTATTTTTTTCTTAATTTCCCTCATTCTCAGCCTTGAGGTTTCCGCTCTCCTCCCCTTCCTTTCTACCTTCCCTCCCTCTCTTCTCTCTCTTTCTCTTCTCTCTCCTCTCTCTCTCTTCTCTCTCTCCCCTCTTTCCTCTCTCTCCTCTCTCTCTCTCAGATCCATCTGGGCAGACTCGCACTAACTTATGACAAAGCCTACCTCACCTTGGAAAACAAACTGAGTAAGCCTAAGTTTGCCTCTGCAAGATGATCAGTAAAAAAAAAAACTATGGAACCCATTAAAAGATTCTTCAAGAATTAGTAAATGTGCTTTACTCTATAAAAGAAAGTGTTTTAAACGATGTTTCATGCTCTCAACAAGCATTAAAAGATATCCTAATAAACTACACTGACTTCTCATAAAAAAGGTATCTTGTGGTAAGAATGAAATAAAAAAACAAGGTTAGTAAATTAAAAATTATAACTGCATCAGTGCTCTCTAGAATGAACTCACGAAATGATAGAATTTTAAAAATTATGTCTAAGCACAGAGAAAAAGGTGAAAAATTGAGAGAAAAGAGCCAACCAATGCATAACAAATAGAAGCTTCTGTATAAGAACAAATAACAATGTAAAAGTAAGTGAATAAGCTTTTTCTGAATTGAGAATATAAACATTAAAAATTTTAATTTGAAAAAGGAGAGTATCTGTGATATTCCCAGGCAAAGGTAATGACAAATAAGTGTCACCCAGTCATGTTCTGTTAGAATTTTTTAACATCAAAAATAAGAAACCCAAAGGGTGAACAGGGAGACAGACACAAGTACATATTTACAACATCAGGTTAGCATCAGAGATAAAACTTGGAATTCATGAGATCCTCTCTAAAATATTAAAGAACAGATGAAAAAATCCTAACCAAATAGTCATTTGTGAGAAGAAACCAGAAAGACATTCAGAAATTGAAAAAAAAATTAATTTAGTACCCAGTCGGGGGGGGGGGGGGGAGGAGAAACTATGTGAATAAAGACATGGATGCAAAAGTGAATTAAAAATAAAGTAAAAACTGTGGCTAAAATAGATCTAGATGTGGTAAATGTAAATAAACTCTTTTTAAAAACATAAGGTTTAAAAATGCTTATCTGATGATTAACAATGTCAAATTAAACCAAGAGCAGAAATACAACATTGAAATTAATGTTTAGAAATACATGTGAACATTTAAATTTTCAAATGTGCCTATCATAAGTAAAAAAAATGTTTAGCCCCAATCCTTAAACAAATTTGAAGAATTTGAAAAATAATACTTAAGGCAGAAAGGATTATGTGAAATGAGAAAACTCGCTAATGTAAAAATGGTACAACCTTTCTAAAAAAATTGGAAATATGTTAAGAGACTCAAAAATGTTAATCCTATTTACCCCAATAGTTCTACTTTTAGAAATCTACTCTAAGGAAACAATCTAAAGTTCAGAGGTATCTGTGTATCACTGCATTATTAATCAAGACTACCAGCAATTTACATGTTAATAAGAATGAAATGGATAAAAAATTATATATACTCATTGCCATTAAAGTTTATAGAGAATTTCTAATCACAGGAGGAAATTCTTATTTGGCAATGAAAACTGATCAAAATCAGGACACAAAATTGTATACACAGTATGATTTCAACTATGAAACTAAAAAAATATACAGGAAAGAAAAGACCAAAAGAAAGTGCACCTAAATAGCAACAGGAATTATCTACAGATTGTGGAATAAAGATAATTTCTATTTCGTACACTTTCTTCTCTTTCCAACTTTCTTAAAATAAATTTGCATTATTAATATAGTCAGCAAAAAACTTTACTCAGATAAATTCTCATGTTAGTTTACACTTTTATCATTTAAGGAAAGACTTGTTGGAATTTTTGAACCAAAGTATACTGATTCTTAAGATTTTCTCAACACGTAGTATTTCGAATATTTTTAATATTATTTATTATCTTGCATTCTCACGCAGAAAGGTTTCTATTTCACATCTGCTACTGAGATAACATTGTTATACATTAAGTTTTTGTAAATCTAAATGTGACAATGAAATAGGAACGCATGTACACAAAATTACTTGAATTTTATAGTATATAAAACAATTACTCTGTATTAACCAATGTTACCCCAATAAACTTAATTTTAAAAATAAAAAATAAAATAAAAAATAAAAAATAAATAAAACAATCACTCAACATACCTATGAAGGATATTCATAACTTTCCAGTCACCAGTAACACCACTACTCATCCGAACCTTTTGAGCAATGCTGGAAACAGCAGCAAGAATTGCTGCCCCATCGTTTCTTTGGAGTGCAGAACTGCCTAAAACCACCATTGGTTTTTTAGCTTCCTTTAGAACCTATTTAAAAAAAAAACAACTTTGATTAAAAAAACATTAGAAGTAAACTAAACTTAGCCAAATTTACATCTATAATATGTTGTCCCCAAGTTTTAATTTGAACATGAATGTCTCTGATTTGCTAGTCAACATATGGACATACATATAGCCAGGTTTAATTAAAACATCTTGTCAATGCTACTGTGAAATGGTTAAATAAGTATCAGATAAAACAGATTTTCTAAAAGTAAGCATTGGGAATCAAAACCCTAGCCAAATGTTCTTTGGCCAGAATGACTATGGGTAGGTCCCAGAAAAATTAAGAAATGTTCTCTAAATAGCAGGGGTCCCCAATCCCTGGGGCTGTGGACCGGTATCAGTCTGCAGCTTGTTAGAAAATGGGCCATACAGCAGGAAGTGAGTGGCAGGCCAGGGAGTGAAGCCTCATCTGTATGTGCAGCTGCTCCCCAGCACTAGCATCACCACCTGGTGAAGTTATTAAATTTCGAGGATAAAGGATCAAGTATTAAGTATCAAGAAAAAGTATCCAGGCACAAAAAAAAAGTTAGGACATGGCTGGGGGAGAATACAATTGATGTCGGGTTTCTCCACAGTAACGAAAGGGTACCTATAAAGATTAGAGAAGAAAAGAAGTGTGACCCTAGAACTTTATATCCTGCCAAGGCTCTCATCAAGAACAAAATACTAGACATTCTCAAGCAAGCAAGAACTCAAAGAATAATGCACCTATGAGCCCCTCTTTTTTTTGTTGTTATTTTCTTATTTTTTAGGCGAGGCAACCCTTGGTTGACCTCACAGATTGCAAGACCTTGTCAGCTTACAATCCTCTATTTTTTTTTTAAATGCCTTCAGCACCTGGTCTTCCTAGGTGTCTCCCATCCAAGTACTAACCAGGCCCGACCCCGCTTAGCTTCTGAGATCAGATGGGATCGGGCTTGTTCAGGGTAGCATGGCCGTAGACTATGAACCCCTCTTGAAAAAATAAAAACTATAATCTACAGACAGCAATAAAATAAATGTAAATAAAGGACTTAGTAATGAAAAAGTCATATAAAAGGACTGGTGAAATTCAGGTATAATTCTTACAATAAAGAAATTGTTCAATCCTTTCAGTTTTACTTCAATTTCTTTTCTGATAATTTCAAGTAAAATTAAACTCCAGTACATAAAAATAGCATGCACAGTATGATCTGATTGTTTGTTTGTTTTATTCATCCACCTTGCTTTAATATATGAACAGAAATGATTATGATACTTAATACTTGCTTGGGATGGTGGGATTTTGGCAAACGTTTTACTTTCATCCATGTCCTTTTCTATATCACTATAATTTTTAATAGTAGTCAGATATTGTTATTACAAAAACAAGAAATTTAAAAAATAATACTTAAAACAATCAACAAGAGTAGATATATAATGAGCACACCTGGCTGAATGGATGACTACCCGAAGCAATGTCTTGAAGAATTTTGGGGGAATCTCCCAGATGGTCATATGTGTAAGTGAGATCCACAGGGCTGCCTATAAGTGCCACTTTTAAGTCATTATGAAGCCAGCTGAAATAAAAACAAAGTTTTTAGAGCTAAATTATTAAGTTAGCATAGTTATTGGTCTCATCAATGCTAAGTGTTAATCTATTTATACTACAAAATGTTAAAAGCACAAAAGCATGAACAGAATACTTAACTTTAACATATATAATTTATTGTGTACCTTTCAAAATAAAGTGTTGCAAAAATACGCAAAGGTAAATCAATGAATTAATTTTATATAAAAATGCTAACTCTATAAAAAAGACTTTAATTTTAGAAAAAATGATCCGTAGTTTTTATTTTGTCCTATTTACATCATAGTTATTTATCTCCTAATTATCCACTACAGTCATTTAAATATAGATCATGAAAATAAACTACATGATTCATATTTATTCTTTATGACTGTGAAGTATGAATCTGGCTCCTCCAAAATAGTTACAAATGCGGTGACCACATATTCTGATTTGTCTGCAATACTGCTGGTTTTTACCTGTCATCCTGGAGTAATTAACAACTCCCTGTTTCACTCTCAACAATGTCCCAGTTTAGACAATAAATTATATGGTCAACCTATTCATAAGTCTCTAAGATATAAAAAGAGGCATTTTACAAAACTGGCCTGTGTTCTTCAAAAAAATGCCCCCATAAAGAGACTGAACAATAGTGACAATAATTACATACAATGTATGACTCCAGACTGGATCCTGGTAGGAAAAAGTTATTCTAAAATGAATTATGGGAAAATTGGTAAAATCTGAACATACACTATTGCGCAAACTCTAATTTATATTCAGTTTCTTGTCTCCAATGAACAAACTGACATCTTCACCTACTTCAATTTCTCCATATGAGAGGAAAAAAGATATTTCTCAAAGTTAATATGAAAACCAGTAATATACATAGGACTATTACTATCAGTTTTGTTCAATTCTCTATATAAACAGTCCAGATTTTAATAGTTTATATTCATTAATTAATTTGCAACTATAAGACAGTTCTTTAAAATTAAATTACAAAATGCTCTTTAAATTACCTGCAAAAGGAAAACAGTATAGCATAAACATAAACATACTAAATTCTCGAAAATCCATACGGAAATATTTAAGGATAAAAGGGCATCGTGTTTACAACTTTTAAATGATTCAAAAAATTACATTCGTATATGTACATATATATATATACATACATACGCACACACATATGCAAACACACAAATATATATATAAGAAAAAAGAATAATAAAACAAATATGACAAAATGTTAAAAGTGGTTAATCTGAGTGAACAGTGTTAGAAAAATGAGTATACAAAGGTCATTTCAAGTATCTTGAATTATTTCAAAATAAGAAGATAAAATAAAAAGCTCAGCAGGAGGTGAGGGGTTGAATGAACCTGTGAAAAATTGCCCTCCAATTATCTTTTGAAGTGTCACTTACACTATTAGAAATCGGTGAAAATAATAATTTTTCATATGCAAAAATTATTATACATATGTTTTTTAAACCCCAAACATTATTACTAACCTCTTTCGAATTCTAGCATTAAATAGTGGTGCCTCAAATCGTGGATTTGTACCAACCAGAAGGACAACATCTGCCTCTTCCACACCAGCAATTGTAGTATTTAGAAGATAATTAGAACGCAAATCTGTGCTAGAAATACAAAATTAAAAATACAAGTTTACTTCAAAACTAATATGTGCTGACAATCCATGAAATAGTCTCATGCAATGAACCCATGGCACTCCCAGACAAAAAATTTTTATGAAGTATTCTTAAATTACATCAAAGTTTCAGATACTTATTAAAATGGGATTCTCCAATAACTCCTGGTTTGACTTTGGTCTACACGTGAAAATAAACTGGTGGGCATGTTGGAGAATCCACATTGTCGCATTTCAGTTAATGATGCCATGAATGTTGGTTTATACACAACTTGTAACCAATAAAATAAAAAATAAAATAAAATAAAATAATGAAATAAAATAAAGTAATAAAAAATAAAATAAAATAAAATAAAATAAAGAAGGAAAGAAGGAAAGAAAGCCTAGATCCTAGCTTCATATTTCTCACCCAGCTCCTGCAGTTGGGAAGACCTCTTCAGTGCAGAGGGTGTCAGAGTCCACTCTATTAAGCAAATCTTTGAGAGCTACTAGGGCTTCAGCATCCACCAAGCCACCTGCAATTGCTGCGATATCCTTGCCTTGAAAACTCTGGAACTAGAAATGGATGCAAAGCATATTATTAAGAAGCCTTCATACAGCAAAGACCACAATGAATTGTTCAGAAACAAAGCAATAATCATTTTCAAGGAGGAAAAAAGGAACAAACTTCTAATAAAAAGTTTTACACCAATTATGAAATAATCTAAAAGTGAGAAGCAGAAGTATATGCAGGGCCAAGGGTAATAACACCAACTTGGACTGAGCTGTTTTAAATTAGGAACAAAGGGGCCTCAAAAGTAGGTCTGGAGGATGAAGAATGTGGAGTTATAGTAAATACAATTTTTTTCTGAAGTATATGCCATTCCTTCAAGCCCTTTTATATACAGTGCCTTTCTCTGACCAGAAAGCCATTCCCTACATTTTTGCTCTTGTAAGCTAGTATTCATTCTTGAACTTTGCCTAAGGAGTCACCTAATCTAGGAAGGCATCCTTGATATGGTAGCCCTGGTTAGCCACTTCTCCTATATGTTCTGGTATATATCATTTCCTGTACAACTACCCATAGCAGCATATGATAATTGCCTAATTATGTATCATTCCTTACTACAAGATTGTGGGAGGTAAGGACTACGTGTTAGTGGTCTTTAAATTCCTACATCTAGCATGACATATTACATGTTGTTCTCAATAAATGTTTATTAAATGGAATATAATCTTAGTAAGAGAAAAGAAGTGAAGAGATACACATCCATTTTCACTATAAAGATGGCCCTTGAAAATCACAAATACAATTATTCCATATTTCGATTTTTTACCATTCCAGCTACACGAGAGAGTGCATCCTCCCAGGAGGTATAGGTTAAAAGCCCCTTGTCGTTTCTGACCATCGGCTCAGTAAGTCTTTGACGTTTCAGCCCATCATAGGCAAATCTAGATAACAGAAATTATACCATTTGTGGAATCTTGCTAAAGAGGCAATTATAATTTTCAAGTTTAAAATCTGAAAGAACTGTTAATTAAATACAGTATTGGTTAAAGTGTCAAATAAAATAATACCTGGAAACAAATAATTATCTCAGATTTTTTTAGAGATGAACTAATAAATATTTTATGAATATCACCTAAAAGCTAAAACACCATCTAAAAAGCATGAATTCTTATAATTTATTTTCAGCTACCTGCGTAATCTTAAAATTACAACATGAAAAATATCTGATAGCTGAAAAAGCCAAATCATCTTTATTTATAAAACCTGAATGCCTCTAGATTTTTTTATCAAAATTATGTTGTGCGAACTCTAACTTATAGTTAGTTTTTTGTCTCCAATAAACAAACTGAGATCTTCACCTACTTCAATTTCTCCATATGGGAGGAAAAAAGATATTTCTCAAAGTTAATATGAAAACCAGTAATATATGTAGGACTATTACTGTCAGTTCTGTTCAATTCTCCATATAAACAGTCCAGATTTTAATAGTCTATATTCATTAATTAATTTGCAACTATAAAAGACAATTCTTTAAAATTAAATTATAAAATGTCCTCTAAATTAACTACAAAAGGAAAACAGTATAGCATATACCTAGTTTTATCAGAGATCCACTCTTCATTGATGTCCTCATGCATCCTTGGCAAAATCCTCATCACCTCTCCAGTTCTTGTGCTTACCACAATGTTACTTCCAACTGCATCCATTACATCAATGGATTCTGTCTTTCTGAGAATAAACACATATATTTGCTATGCTGATTTTAAGAACAAGTTTCTGTACCTGGTTTACCAAAAAAAAATTTTTTTATAATTACTTTCCTTTCTAAATTTCTAAAAATAATGGAACTCAGAGGAAATGCTAAAAGAAAAAACACCCTCATAGTTGAACATATCGCATAAAGGTCCAATGCAAAAATGAAGCCTTTGAAACTATTATCTAATATAGAAGCCATTTGGAAGGGCTCTAAATAGCCAAATCTGGAACAATTTGAATATCAAAATAAATAACAAGAGGGGAGAGATTTCTGGGTATAGATGATTAAGAAGCTTGACATACCCTTCCCCTCAAAAGCGAAAATAAAGCTGAACGAAATTAATAAAAACAACTAATTCAGGCATACAACATGAGAAACTTTTAAGCCTGGAAAAACTGCTGAACTCTGAGTAAGAACAGTAGAAACCAGTGATGTTCTGGCTTGGGGCTGTTATTATCCCCTCTCCCACTACCCTGAACTGGAGGTTTTGCCAGGGTAGGGCAGGCTGTGAAGGTGGGAGTTTCTTGCCTGCAGATAAAGACTCACTCAATTTGGAATAATAGGCAAAACAGTCCTGGAGATCAATTGAGCTGAGGAGAGCCCATAATTGAGGCAAGCATTCCTAGTGGAGGCTGTGCATATACGAGCAGCTGAGACCAGAGAGGGCCCAAGCTATTCAACACTCCTGGATAATACTGAGATCCAAAGTGCCTAATGGAAAGCACAAGCGGGGCCAACTTGAAAATAGCCTGAACTCTGAATGTGCCCCTTTAGCCACACACAGATCCACTTGCAGAGTACAGAAGAAGTCTTATTGGCTCTAAGTATTTGAGAGCAATCGTTACCTGACTACTAAGCTCTGCAGACACAGAGCCAATTCCTAAGAAGCCTTACTTAAAAACAAAAAACAAAAATATTAAAATATGCTCAAAGAACTAAGAAAAATCATGTTTAAAGAATATGACAATTATGAATCAATAAGTAGAGAGTTTCAGTAAGGATAAAGAAATTATAAAAAAAGAACAAAATAGAAATTCTGGAGTTGGAAAGTATAATAATTGTAATACAAAAAGTTTACTTTTTAGGGGTTCAACAGCAGATTTGAGATGGCAAAAGAGAGAATAAATTAACTTAGTGATAGACCAATAGAAATTGTCTAATCTGAAGAACAAAGAAAAAAGATTTAAGAAAAATGAACAGTAGCTCAGAGACTCATGAAACAACATCAAGCGTAGCAACGTGTATAATATTGGAGTCTCAGAGAAGGGAAGAAATTCTCTAATTAAACATCTTAGTTATGTACTGTTCCTCCCACACCCCCATCCTTTTGTATACATAAATACATGGTTTAACACCTAGATTTTAAGATACTCCCATTTACTCTGGTGAAAATTTGAAATTGGGAGGGTAATTTGATGATGTTTCCAGATCCTTAAAAATATTCAAACTTTTTGCACCTACCTACTCCACTTCTTGGTTTAATCAGAAGTATCAGAGATATACAAGAAAATTTATGAATAACAATGCTTATCGTAGATTTGTAATTATAAAAAAAACAGACACGCCCGATCCCCTCTGATCTCGGAAGCTAAGCAGGGTCGGGCCTGGTTAGTGCTTGGATGGGAGACCACCTAGAAAGACCAGGTGCTGTAGAAACAAACTAAACATCAATAACAGGAATTTATTATTGATGTGGATATATCCACATAGTTGAAAACTTAATAAATGTGCAATGAAAAGAAACAATAAATTTTTAAAAATGAAGAAAATTTTACTCATTGGAAGGACAACTAAATAAAATAATTTTGTGGTTAAGTACTTTGGAATTTCCAAGAACATTACAATTAATTTGCACAGATTCATCCTATCCTTCAAAAACTAACAACCTATCTTCCATTAAAAGGGTTTTACTTAAAGCAAATAAATAAAAACTTAGTGGATCAATACAATTAGGACTCAAAAAGAAAATGAATCTTAAAAGATTTCTAATAATAGCAAATTAAAGGACAAAAAAATTGTCCAAAAATACAATGATGAATACCTTGTTTCCCAAGGCCGGGCAGTAAAGGCATAGGGCTTAGAGGTCAATGCACCTACAGGGCAGATATCAATGACATTCCCAGACAGTTCAGACATGAACATCTTTTCAATGTATGTGCCAACTTGCATATCATTTCCTCTGCCTGTTGTTCCCAAATCATCTACTCCTGCAATCTCACTTGCAAACCTGAAAGATAAAAATGTACCATCAAATGGTCAAATCCAGCAAAATTACCTCCTTTCCTACTCATGATCACAAAGAGATACTGATTTTCAAAGCAATCAAAAAGATATAAGTATATTTTCAATGGTGAGGATAGCCCCTAAATAAAAAATAATAAATACTTGCATTTAATTTGAGGCACAATGCATAAAAAAATTGCACAAATTATAAATATAGTACAGCAAGTTATTGTAGAGTTAATGCTTATAGATTTTGATTTTTAAATCCAACCAATACTGCTATTAACTGAAAGTGACCAATTTATTCATTTTATTGGCTTATACAAAAAACATTAAAAAAAAATCCCTCTTTTCCCACAAAATAAAAGTTACCATCTTTCCCAGTATTGTTATTCTACCAAATTCTTTGACAATTAAATAAGTATATGAATGATATGCCAGAAGGGGAGGAGGATTACCTGATGCAGCGAGTACACTGTATACATCTTGTCATAATAGTCTTTACCAATGGCCCAATGTTCTTGTCCTCCACAGCACGTTTCCCCTCTAAAAATCGGCTCCTATCACTTCCAAACATCATAGACTGGTCCTTAAAGAGATTACGAGAGTTAATCTAATGCTAACAAAATTAAAATTTGAGACAACCAAAAAGATTTACGAAATTAGACTACATACCTGCAGATCACATTCACCTCCCTGGTCACAAATAGGGCAGTCCAGTGGGTGATTTGCTAATAAAAACTCCATCACACCTTCTCTGTACAGAAAGTTGTAATACATAATATGCTTTACATATACTCTATTTAATAATCTTCATAGATGTATGCTGTCATATAGTATCAATTTGACATTTATTATCAAAAATGCCAATGTAACTATCATTTTAGTATTAAACATACAACCTAAAAAATGGTTACAGGTGCCTAGAACAAATTATTATTAGAGAATCTAGAAAATTATGACTTTTAACAATACGAAATTACCAAACGTTGCTGAATGGTTCTCAGAAAATACATTAATGCAAAACAAACAAACAAACAAACAAAAATGCAAAACAAACAAACAAACAAACAAAGCAAAAACACATTAAGTGCCAGGACATACAGGAATATATCACTGCAATAATTTCAATTCAATAAGCCTCGGGCACACTCTTTATCACAAGCTGAGCAAGTTACAAGGGTTTTAAATGCTGATCCCACTCTAGGCTCAAAACCATAAACACCTGACTTCATCTCCTCTATTGCTCTTAGAAGCCTAGCAGGCCAAGTTCTTCAGTTTGATACTGAATTTCTCATCTATGGGAAGGTCTAAATACTAAAATGTAAAATTTTCTCCTCTAAGAAGTTATTAAGCCAAGTAACAAACAGTACCTGGCTTTCTTAGATTTCTCTGAGTTTGTCAGGATATTCCAACCTTTCATTACTGGCATGGCACAAGCAGCTACAACCTAAAATTTCAATGAAAAAAATCCTTAAGTATTTGTATTTATTTGTAATTATAAGTAACCCAATATATAAAAACATTATTCATTTAAAAACAAGCAAAGAAGAGAGTATTTTAAAACCTGAATTTTTTAGTTTTCATATTAATATGATAATCTAGCACTTCACATTTCTCTTAAAAATAAATAAGACATTCTACTTCTTAATTTTATTCCAACAGTTAATGGAATTTTTTTATAAGAGGCTGTGTAACAGAACATCAAATTAATTACTGTGTTTTGATTAGTATATATGTTACTTAATTAAAATGGCATAAGCCAAAATGAAATTAAACATCTTCATACAACGCTTTTCTCTACTAAAATGGCACAGGATGAGCACTTCTAATGTGCTGCTTGATAACTCCAGATCTCAGTTGTGTGTCATATAGCCATTTGGAAATATTGACAGCTGTGAGAAGTTACCTTTAATTTCTAAATCTGTTTTACTTATTTTAATTATACAGCACTAGTGTTTACAAAGCACTTTCACTGATGTGTTTCCAGTTTTGAAATGAAGAGAATCAACTGCACAAAAAATAAATACATAGATAGAAGTAAGCAGGGCTAGATTCTTCACTATAATAATATTGATTCTAAATAAAGCTGGCCGCAAGATTTAAAGTTTTCTACCTTCTACAGCATGGTGTGGAATTTTAGGTATCAAGTACCTTAGGCGCTTTCTCAATTTCAACGAGGCACATCCTGCAGTTTCCAGCAACAGACAACCTTTCATGATAACAGAATCGAGGGATCTGCATGCCAACCTTCTCACAAGCCTAAAATACAAAGTAAAAAACTTTTGTATTAGAATACCTGATTTCATCCTTGTCTAAAACACATACACACAACATGAGGCCATCCCCTACCTATATTATTACTCCTACTTATATCGGTATCTTCATTCATTCTTACTTCATCCCTGAAGAGAGTTCCCTCCTTTGCTCTTATTTCCAAAACCTGGCTTCTTTGAAGCTGACTCTTTAAAGATCCTTAGCATGCCTAAATATTATGGAAGAATCTGGATGACGTATCCTCAAGCTGTGCTGAAGGCTTGACTCCTCATTTCTACTCTAAAGCACTATCCACAAAGACACCTCCTTTAAACTCTGTCCCAGTGGTTTCATATCTGGACTTCATTGCCTAGCTCTCCTCCTTTGGATTAGACTCCATTTCACATCATCTAGCTCAGCGGTCCCCAATTTTTTTGGCACCCGGGACCAGTGCTCCTATGAGAATCTCATGTCTGATAATGTGAGATGGAGCTGAGGCTGTGATGCTAGCACTGGGGAGCCGCTGCAAATACAGACTAAGTTTCGCTCACTCAGCTGTCGCTTACCTCCTGCTGTGCGGTCCAGCTCCTAACAGGCCATGGACCAGTACCAGTCTACAGCCTAGGGGTTGGGGACCCCTGGTCTAGCTGACTATAATCTGGTCCTACCTTTGGTTCCACATGCCCCACCCAGGACTCACACTCCCACTGTGGCTGAAGCTCTTCCTAGTTCCTTCTCTACCAATTATTATTCCTCCTTCTCCGAGCCTATAAATGTATTCAAATTTCTTCTAAAGTTAGTTCTTCCATCCTTAGCCCTCGCTCTAAAGCAATCTCATCAATGTCCAAATTAACTATTTAGCAAAAATGTATCAACTCTTCCAATGTGCTAGATGCTCTTCCAGTGAGTAGAGCACTGAGCAAGACAGATAGTATCCCTGCATTCATACTAGCTTACATTTAATAATTACATCTAAATCTTCATCTGCAACCCATAGTTCTCTTTTCCAAGCTTTTGACTTAAAATAGGCATTTCTCTGTGTATGCTTCATAGAGTTAAAATTCAACTTATTTCTATCCCCTACTATATATCCCCAAATAAGCTAATAAAGCCAGAAACCACAAAAATCCCTCTGCTCTTCATCATTCCTAAAGGCCTATCTACACCTCACTCTCTTTTGAATCTACCCTCTTATTTTCATTCCCATTGCCACCATCTATTTTAGGCCTTTTCATTTCCTGCTCCACTAATGCAAGATACTCTTCCCTTATCTCTCACTCCAGACTTATTATTCTCCAAAGCATCACCTTGCTGTCACTGTCACACTGCTTAACGGCCATGAAAATTCCTGATGGGTCAAACTACAAGCTATTTAGCGTGGTATATATCTTCTTTCATGACTGGGCCCCCCCCCCCCCCCCACCAGAATAACTTAATTTCCTGTTATATAAGATTTTACATATACCTTACATTCCAACAATACGAAACTATTTGAAGCTTCCTTGTCCACATATAAACACCTATTCATCCTTTAAAATCTCCTCAGGGATCACCTGAAATGCTAACATCTTTCTACCACCTCCTATACCTGCCAAAATATTCTGCACCGTACCTTGAACATACTTTTGATGTATAGTTATTACATGTCTGTGCCTAGCATAATCTAGAAATGGAGACTAAAATGAAGAGCATTTGGCTCTGTGATAACTTGCAGATGGAATGAAGCATCACTTCTCCATGATCAATTTTGTTAGTTCTGGAGAAAACTGGAGAAATTAAATATTTAAGGCATGAATCCAAGAATGTACTATTCTTCATTTATATGCTTTGTAGGACATATTCCTAGAAATATTACTAATAATAGAAAGGTTATATGAAAGTGAAAACCATCAAGTAGGCTCACAACATACAAAGGTTACTATTTCCCAAACTTACCTATATTAACTAATAATTTATTTTAGGTAACTTCAAATTTCTTAATGAATTTTTGTTTGGAAGGCGGAAGTAAAATAAAAGAACTGCCATAGTTCACTAAGTCAGAAACAGATAACTGACAGCTCACTCTGCCAAGATTTCAAATCAAACTTATCTTCATATAACCTTATTGCCTATAGTTCTTTTATGAATGTTTATTGAGGAATCTTGAAAATTTTAGAAGTATATAAACAAGTGTAAAGGAAATAAATTGGTATTTTAAGAAAATCAGAACATACACAAAAATAAAGAATTAGAATGTATGCCTACTTGGAGGACGGTAGTTCCTGGTTCCACCATGACAGATTGACCATCGACAAATACTTCAATCAAGTTGCTTGCGGCTGTGGCAGTTGTTCTGACTGACCATCAAAAACATTAAAGTGAAAAATAAATTAACAGAGTTGAAATAGCAGAGGATAATGGATTGAGTACTCTACAAGCCTAAAATTTTTCATCATTTTATACTATTTCCCTCTTTCTCTAGATTCAAACTTTTAAAATACTGAATAGAAAAGCTTTTCAATCTTGAATCCCAAACAGAATATAGTATCTACTTTTAATAACAGTTTAAGTTCAAGCTCTTAATACCAATGAAAATATGTTCATGAGACTACTTTTCAAAAGCAGAATGACTAGTTTTTCCATTCTAGCACTGATGAGCAGTTCTTATATTTTCTATTCATGATAATTTCTATAAACTGTTTAAGGTAAATTATATTTTGAAAATTATTCTATTCAACTTGGGTCGTTTGTTTCTATTTTTATTTAAAACAAATTAAGAGTTTAGTATCTTTCAAAAAACAATCCACAGACCTATGAATTTACAAAGATAGAAAGTCTAATAGCCACAAATGCAAATTTAAAAAATACTTACCACATCCTGTATGAGACTTAGAAAGGCCTACTAAGGCCCTTCTTACAGGTATCCTTAACATATTGCTAAGAATAAAACAAAGAAGAGTTAGATCATCGTAGGAAAAATACCCTAATTATAAACTTTTTGATATTTTATGGTTTTAAAGCACTCCACATACATTATTTCATTGAATAATCACAAGTCCCGATATTTTCACTCAAATCCTATAGATGACAATACTTGTTCATTTCAGAGTGATTACTGACATATGATATCAAGGGGCTAAGAAGCAACTAGGATATAAATTGGGCTTTCTAATTCTATATAAACGGCAGTTCTGTTGTTTTTAACTATCAAGAAATGATCAAACTTTAAACACAATATAGTAAAACAAATTTCAAGAATAATAATGAGCTTATCATTAATAGCTATGTAAAATAAAGCCCACCTTTCTGCCTTCATTTCCTACCAACGTTCCAACATTCTATGTTCTGAGCAGTTATCTACCAAATGCTCCTGAGATATTCTGTGTTCGCTCACAAGCTCCAACGCTTTGAAGTGTCTGGAGTGCCACATTCTGTGCTAAGTAGTACATTCGTCTCAAAGATTTGCAATTATCTGTTTATATACCTGTTCTACACTCACTGTATTGTAAACTTTTTGAATCTCTCTATCTTCAGTGCCTACCTCCGAGGCTGGTGCACAGTAAGCTCTAAAACTGTGGTTGTCAACCAGGGACAATTCTGCTTCTCGGAAAACACTGACCAATGTCTGGACACATTGTCATGACTGGGGGAAATCTACTGGCATCTAGCAGGCAGCAGCCAGGGTGATAAACATCCTACAGTGCACCAGACGGTCCCCCATAATAATGATCCAAAGTGTCAATGGTGCTAGAATTTGAGAAACCCTGCTCAAAAAGGTTTACTGAATTACTGAAATACATGGGAGTGGATTATATAAGAACACCAATTTATGGTATACACAAGCAAACAGAAAGAAAAGCTATCTGAACTTTTAGGTTTTTTTGTCCATTCACTTGATCATATGGGCTAAACATCTAAATTATAAGTTTTCATTTGAAAGTTTTAAAAATGCAAATTATGAGATCAGAATATATCAACACAAAGAATTTCAAAGGTAAAGAGAGGGGGAAATATTAGAGATATATATATAAGTTTTAAGCACCAAGTTTCACATACCTATCATACAAGATGTATAATCGAAATTTCATAATTCAGATTTCAGTAATTCATAAAAGTCATTAATTCTGAATTTGTGATACTGAATTTGTAGACATCAGATCTATCACCTACTAGTGAGTGATTTTTGGTAAATAAGAGTTTCTGCTTCTTTATCTATAGAGCAGGAAGAAAAAAATACCTCCTAGGCCATGTGTTATTAGTTGGAGCTCAATAAATGTCAGTTAAAGCTGAAGTCAACTTAGGCAGGTTTAGCCACTTGAGATCAGTTTTAAAATGCTCTTCCTTTGTGCTCCTTCTCATTACTATCAGCACACATTGTGTATATACTTTTATTACTCTACCCAGTAAACTGTAGGTCAGTAATCTATTTTAGTACCTACTAAAATGTAAGCTCCTTGACAAGGAATAATGCACTTTGGTCATTTCTCTTTTCTGAAGACTTAGCATCATGACCTTAGGAAAATAACCAACAAATAGTCTTACCACTAATTTCCAGAATGAGTATGATCAGCCCTATTAAAATCTATCGTTATAAAGATAAACCTGAATTTACTGAGCGTAATGACAGATTCCAAATCAGCAATCAATATTTTATACAATTAAAAAAATTTTAATACTATAATTTTGTCTCAATACAATTTTATTTATTTATTTATTTTCCCCCCTCTTTAATTCCGCCCCCCCCCATAGATGTTGCCATTTCTCCTTAAGAACTGGATCTCTGAAGGCGGGGCGTCTCCTCCCACACGCTCCCGTTGTGCACCCAGTTAACTCTTCTTCATGCACTCATTTCTAGCTTATCGTAGACATTCAGTAATTATTTGCTAATGAATTGTTTCCAATCTCTAAACATAACTTCGACTTTCCTGGCAATAAACAGTGCGGGTTCTCTGGCAGCCTTACAATACCCCGCTTTACGATGCACACACAATTTGGTGAAAAAAAGAACAAAACAAACAAACAAAACCCTTGATATTTATAGTTCAGAAACAGTTCACATTACATTTTCTATACCCTCAATTCGTTTTTGAGCAGAGTTGTGTCTGATGCAGGCTCTTACAGTACTGTATATGCACTAGATCACAAGAACTTTTAAACGATGCATCTTTGTTATTCGCAGTGCGACCTTGGGCTAACTTTTTAAATGTCTTTTCCTTCAGTTTCTCCACCAGTGAAAGGAATAAAAAGTGCTACCCGACAGTCAATGGACAAAACTAAAAAACAAAAACAAAAAAACAGGCGTGGACAGTTGCTAACGCAATAGCGGCCAAACGATGATGCACCGTACCAGGTGTGTGCTAATTTAGCGAGAAATGCTCAGCCTTTAGGCCTAAGTCATTGTCAAAGGTCCTTTCCCAGGGAACAAAACGGTCTCCTCTCCAGAAATGGGAATGTCCTGCATTTCCCCTGCAGAGGGAAGGTCACCCACAAGCGTGCATTCCGGCCAGCGCTCCCTACCGCCTCCTCCTTTCTGCTCCAGCCGACCAAAGACCTTGGCTAACCTGCCGGGTCTCGGGGGTTCGTGGGGAGGCGGGGTAGGACGCGGCACCCGGTCAAGGACAAGAAGAGAATCAGTCACCTGGGCCAAAGGAAACGGTCTTGTCAAATAATAAACTCCTGTGGCCGAGGCACCTCAGCCTTCTCACCCAAACACAACCTCACCTTCTCCCCGGAGCCGCTGAGGCTGCGCTGCAGAACTGTCTGCACCACACCGAGCCCCCTAGAAGCCGGGAAGCCTATTCAATATGGCGGCCTCGGCTAAGGCCGTCACCCGGGCCTGGTGAACGGGAAGCCAGGAGGGACTAGAAGCCTCAGATTCGACAATTGCTTGCTCAGATTGAGTTCGGCAATTTCCGTCAGTTTGACAGAAGGCGGGGCGGAGGGTGTAGCAGCCGGGAGGAGGCGGGGATTAGAGGGAGAGAGACGACCTGGACCCGCAGATCCGCCGGAAGTGGCCGGGAGGCAAAGGCCGAGCCCCTTCGGTCATCTCCGGCGCTTCAAGGGGCGTTTCCTGTACTCTTCGGTGCCGTGGAGGTACTAATTTAAGAGATGCCCCTTTTATTAATTTATTTTCAAACCCAAAAAAAAGCCACGGATGATTTATGGGCCATTTAATTCAGAGCCCTGGTTTTTACGTTGAAGAGTGAGATTAACATACTTTGACCTTTAACCTTCGGCACGGTGCGGCGGAGGGAAACGCCTCCGTCTCTATATAAGGAATTTCCCGGACTCTTGCGGCCTCTTTTTTTCCTCTTAACGTTCAGCGAGAACTGCAAACGATCCTGTTTCCTCCGCTGCTGCCCAGTTGCCGGACCAGCAAACGCCATGGGTTTTGGAGACCTGAAAAGCCCCGCTGGCCTCCAGGTGCTCAACGACTACCTGGCGGACAAGAGCTACATCGAGGGGTGAGCGCACGGTCTCGGGCCGGGGCCGAGCCGGGTGCGGCCGAGACCACGTGGCGAGGCCTCCGCTGCCGCAGGAGGAAAGGAAGTCGAGCCCCAGGGCCCTCTGTGATGGGAACTGTGAGGGAAGAAGGGTCAAAAATGTGCTTTCTTCTTACCTGCTTGATTCAACCAGGTTTTTCGCTTCTTTGCTTAGTTAATGTAAGCCTGTAGGTTTATAGTCTTTGAGGTTTACTACGTGGCAGGCATTCTCTGGATAGAACAGAACAGATAGTCCCTAGCTCAAGAAGTTTGCGGTCTTTGAGGTCTACTAAGTGGCAGGCATTCTGTGGATAGAACAGAACAGATAGCCCCTATCTCAAGAAGTTTTTTTTTTTCTCATAAAAAACTAAAGCAGCCTAGGTAGCTCAGTAACAAATGGGTGAGATCTCGCTAATATATTTGACAGACATATTGTTTGTCGTTTATTCGATGGTGTTTGTGGCTTTTCTTTTAAAGGTGTGTGTAATTTTTTTGTATCATTGGCAGGTATGTACCATCACAAGCAGATGTAGCAGTATTTGAAGCAGTCTCTGGCCCACCACCTGCCGACTTGTACCATGCCCTACGTTGGTATAATCACATCAAGTCTTACGAAAAGGAAAAGGCCAGGTAAAGTTAGTTTTATTATCTGAAGAATGGAATGCTTTCTTAGCTTTAAGTCAGGACTTTCACGTTACAGAATTGGACCCAGGCTTCATTAGTTTTGTTGGGATATTGTAAGCTAAATTTCTTTGTGACTTGAGAAGGCCAAGAGACTGAAGTCCTCCATTTTTTCACAGAACAGGTAGAACATGGACAACAGCAATTCATCTTTTCCCCACACTGTGCCCTGCCAGTGTTCCTGGATCCTGACCCCCGGGGGCCCACCTCTGGGGTGAGAGGGTGGCTCATTCATTCAGTCCTTGGCCATTCTGAAACTGCCAACAAGGGTGGAAGTTTGGGGAAGTGGACTCCAGGTCACTAAGAATGGAATTGAGCGTACTTAATGAAATCTCAAATACTCATTCTGAAAGAGTAAATCATAGTGAGTATTGAATATAATGTGTCACGTACTGCTAATGTTTGTTGGGTGAGAAGTTAAACGTATAAAAGTACTTCCCTGAGAGTGTTAAAACGATCTATTGATAGCGATGAAAATAAGTTCTCATGTATTGCCTGAAAAAGGATGTTATACCAACCTAATAGTTAAATTTAAATGTTTTTTCAAGCCTGCCTGGAGTGAAGAAAGCTTTGGGCAAATATGGCCCTGCTAATGTGGAAGACACCACTGGAAGTGGAGCTACAGATAGTAAAGATGATGATGACATTGATCTCTTTGGATCTGATGATGAAGAGGTATGGCATAAATTGATGTAAGTATCAGACTCTTGGATTTGAATCCTGGCTTCATTTATCACCTTTCTTTTAAAAATTCTTACTGGTTACATGATGAATAAAATCAAATCACCATCTTTCGGCTGAGCTCATGATGATTTGCTTTTTTCTGATAAAGCTGGTCTGTTGTGATGACCCACTGTCTTTAAGCTGAGGAACAACCAGTTTTGTGAAGTGTGTTAAATTTTTTCTTTATAGGAGAGCGAAGAAGCAAAGAGGCTAAGAGAAGAGCGCCTTGCACAGTATGAGTCAAAGAAAGCCAAAAGTAAGTCATTTTCTGATTTGTATTTATCTTCATTCATTTCATAATAATGTTGGTAATCTTTTTCAAAGATTGATCCCCAAAGTGATTTTCCTCCATATTTACTGAGTAGGTCAGGATTTCAAAACCTTCTCTAGAAATTCTTAAAAATTCCACAGCTACTGGTCTGCAGCTGTTCTTAATGGTGGCAGTTGTGGCATTCCTCTGTGGGAAAGAAACTGTTACACAATTAAACACCTCTTTCTTAGCAAAACAGAAAGCAGGCATATGTGTGACAAACAAGATATATTCTATAGTTTTATGTGGCTAAGGAAGAAATCCATTTTGAAACATTAATACTAAGTTCCTTGAGCTAGGGTAAAAAATAATATTGAGTATTTGAATAATGCTGCTGTTTGTACTTTTTTTAGAGCCTGCACTTGTTGCCAAGTCTTCCATCTTATTAGATGTGAAACCTTGGGATGATGAGACAGATATGGCTAAATTGGAGGAGTGCGTCAGGAGCATTCAAGCAGATGGCTTGGTCTGGGGCTCTTGTGAGTTTGGTTTTTGCTTTTCGAAAGTGGCATCTGGAATTTGCATAGTTACCTTTGTTAACCAGTAGGACTTATTCTAACTAAGATTTTTTTTGCGATGTTATTTTCAGCTAAACTAGTTCCAGTGGGGTATGGAATTAAAAAACTTCAGATACAGTGTGTAGTAGAAGACGATAAAGTTGGAACAGATATGCTGGAGGAGCAGATCACTGCTTTTGAGGACTATGTGCAGTCCATGGACGTGGCTGCTTTCAACAAGATCTGAAATCCATCATGGATCATTACTCTTAAATAAAAGCTTGAAAGACAGCCCTTGGCTCTTGACTCTTTAATAGGAGGGTGGAACAGCTGACCCTTGAACAATTCGGTGGCAGGGGTGAGGGTGGGGGACACTAGGGGTTCCCCCTGTAAATGCAGCTGAAAATCTATGTTTAAAAACTTAAGTTCCTAGGTATCTACATGGATTTGGTTCCAGGATTCTACGTGGATGCTCGAGTTCCTTACATGAAGTATAAAACCATGCATTCAACCCTCTAATACAGATGCAAAACCTGGGGATATGGAGGGCCAACTATATATATATTTTAAAAATCTGTATAAGTGGACCCACATAGTACAAACATGTTCAAGGGTCAACTGTGTTCTGTTTTTAGAAGTTCAGTGAATGTAATTCACAATATAAATTTGAGTCAGCATTCTTATTAAACACAGCTCAAAAAAGGAGGAAAGTACCTGTTACAAAAATAACAGGTGTTTAGTAGATTTTACAAGCTAATAGAAATGGACTTAGTAAAATTACTGTACCCATTAGTGCTGACGTCAGTAATGCATGATGGTAGCACTTTTACCACAATATTGCAAGTTTTCATATTTGTCTTGTTCTTAAATCTGGGAGCTAAACTTAAAATTTTGGATGAAGAAATTAGCCCTCTAGGTTTACAATGGTTCAGACCTTGAGCTTTGCAAGGAGTTACTATCCGAGCTGATTTTCTTCAGTGGAAATGTTGGGACTTGTACATTAAAGACTCGAGAAATGAGTCAATACAAAGTGTATAGAATGGTAACCAGGCACATAGTGGCTGTCAACAGTATTTGCTGGGTGGTTAAACATTTAGAGATAAAAGGAATTAAATGCTGAGACAGACAATTGATAGATGGGTGACAAAATAATTTGTTCTAGCATTTTCAAATTGGGGGTTACTTACTATTGAAAAGTTGCACAATTTCAAATGTTAACTGTTGAAGTGGAATGTGCAATGTTACTAAAGGACACAACCCAGAGAAGGAGTCCCAGAATTTCTCATGAATTATAACCACTTGTCTAAGCAGATTCTGCAAGTTTAAAATAATGCCTCATAGTATACTGTTAAAGGAGAACTTGGGAAGTGTTGGCAATGTGTTTGGAGTAGCATTGTGTCCTGGAAGGGAGATTACATAGGTAATGGATTCCCAGGCTGTGGTTCATCAGCCTGGATTGGGTGTGGAGGTGGGTGGGGGCCAAGCGAGACTTTGTACTCGTTTGGAAATTTGAACCTTT
>NW_006442484.1:67701326-67734914 GCF_000325575.1 Pteropus alecto
GTGGCATCTGGAACTTGCATAGTTACCTTTGTTAACCAGTAGGACTGATTCTAACTAAGATTTTTTTTGCGATGTTATTTTCAGCTAAACTAGTTCCAGTGGGGTATGGAATTAAAAAACTTCAGATACAGTGTGTAGTAGAAGACGATAAAGTTGGAACAGATATGCTGGAGGAGCAGATCACTGCTTTTGAGGACTATGTGCAGTCCATGGACGTGGCTGCTTTCAACAAGATCTGAAATCCATCATGGATCATTACTCTTAAATAAAAGCTTGAAAGACAGCCCTTGGCTCTTGACTCTTTAATAGGAGGGTGGAACAGCTGACCCTTGAACAATTCGGTGGCAGGGGTGAGGGTGGGGGACACTAGGGGTTCCCCCTGTAAATGCAGCTGAAAATCTATGTTTAAAAACTTAAGTTCCTAGGTATCTACATGGATTTGGTTCCAGGATTCTACGTGGATGCTCGAGTTCCTTACATGAAGTATAAAACCATGCATTCAACCCTCTAATACAGATGCAAAACCTGGGGATATGGAGGGCCAACTATATATATATTTTAAAAATCTGTATAAGTGGACCCACATAGTACAAACATGTTCAAGGGTCAACTGTGTTCTGTTTTTAGAAGTTCAGTGAATGTAATTCACAATATAAATTTGAGTCAGCATTCTTATTAAACACAGCCCAAAAAAAAAGAGGAAAGTACCTGTTACAAAAATAACAGGTGTTTAGTAGGTTTTACAAGCTAATAGAAATGGACTTAGTAAAATTACTGTACCCATTAGTGCTGACGTCAGTAATGCATGATGGTAGCACTTTTACCACAATATTGCAAGTTTTCATATTTGTCTTGTTCTTAAATCTGGGAGCTAAACTTAAAATTTTGGATGAAGAAATTAGCCCTCTAGGTTTACAATGGTTCAGACCTTGAGCTTTGCAAGGAGTTACTATCCGAGCTGATTTTCTTCAGTGGAAATGTTGGGACTTGTACATTAAAGACTCGAGAAATGAGTCAATACAAAGTGTATAGAATGGTAACCAGGCACATAGTGGCTGTCAACAGTATTTGCTGGGTGGTTAAACATTTAGAGATAAAAGGAATTAAATGCTGAGACAGACAATTGATAGATGGGTGACAAAATAATTTGTTCTAGCATTTTCAAGTTGGGGGTTACTTACGATTGAAAAGTTGCACAATTTCAAATGTTAACTGTTGAAGTGGAATGTGCAATGTTACTAAAGGACACAACCCAGAGAAGGAGTCCCAGAATTTCTCATGAATTATAACCAGTTGTCTAAGCAGATTGTGCAAGTTTAAAATAATGCCTCATAGTATACTGTTAAAGGAGAACTTGGGAAGTGTTGGCAATGTGTTTGGAGTAGCATTGTGTCCTGGAAGGGAGATTACATAGGTAATGGATTCCCAGGCTGTGGTTCATCAGCCTGGATTGGGTGTGGAGGTGGGTGGGGACCAAGCGAGACTTTGTACTCGTTTGGAAATTTGAACCTTTTGGGGTCGAAAGACTTCGATACTGAGGTAGTGCTGCAGGTAAAAGAGATGAAAGCCGCACGTTAAATAATAGTCAAAGTCCTGGTAACAGTAGCATCTTAGTTTGGGTTATACATAACATTTGACTTTTTTTCTTGACAGTAGTTTTTATAAAAGCTTGGAAATTGCTGACCTCTAAAGGTCTTATTTTGTGGTCTTTGCAGACCAGAGATTAAATGATTTGTTTGAGGTCGAAATTTTCCTAGCAGAAGCAGACAATGCTGCTTTTTTTCCCTTCTCAATGTGATTTTCTTTATATGTAACTATCTTGAATGTGGGAAATTGTTTAAATGCTAAAGAAACCTTATGTAATCGGATATGTACGTACTGATGAATAAAATCACCCTCACTAAGCAATTTAGTCCAACAGACCCTGTCTAATTTCAGTAGAAAATTCCAGGGTGTCAGTATCATGAAAGCCAGCAGAGGGCAGCACTTCATTTTCTGGAGAACCTGCCTGTGGATTCTGGAAACGCTGCTTTGAAAAGAGATGTAGTAACTAGTGAATAGCAGCCAAAAATAATTCACAATCACTGACATGTTAAAGGGATTGCGTACTAAATAGCTTGGCCAAAATGTTAAGGATTAACAAATGTTAATAATAAACTCATGATTAAAAATTTGGTTAAAAGTAAAAGTTAAAAAATTGGAATGGTCAGTTCAGACCACAGCTGTCCTGTAAATCTTAAAAAGATAATATAATGGTTTGGAAGTCCTCCTTGAAGTCTCACTGGTGGTCAGACTCATTGTCTAGAGTTGGGGAATGAATGTCATTTTATGACTTAAAAAAAAGATAAAATGATGAAGCATGTGACTTTAAAATCTTGACTCCACGGCCTTGAATAAAAAATATGTTTAATAGTATCTTCTTTATTTTAAAAAATAGATAATACATTAACAGTTAAAAATTCAAGAGGTTATACAGTGAAATCTCCCCATCCCCCAGGCCTCCGTTCACCTCCATAAAAACAACCAATATCACCAGAGTCTTAGGTCTTTCCAGAACTAGTCTAAACATACACATAGGCTAACTGCAGCATGCAACGTAAAATGCATTTTGCCTTTTGCCCATTGAAATAGTCTTGGATATATTAGAGATGATCTATATCTTGGATATTCCCTATCAGTACATAAAAGTTTTATTTTTTAGCAGTTACATAATCCATTGTCTCATTTAACCACGCCGTTTATTGGATCTTTAGGTTGTTTTCAATTTTTTGCTATTATGAGCAGTACTCACATTTGCATAGGAGCTGTTTTTGAAACAATATACTCAGAAGGCATAGGTAGGTAGGTATATACAGTGGCTTTGGAGTAGAAGACAAAAAATTAGAGACCATCTTTTGCACACCGCTCAAGTGATTATAACAACCGAAACCTTGTTTATTTTTCATATTCAGCATCCCCAACAAAAGGCTGGACACTGGGAATTCAAAATGATTCATTCAGTGAAAATATAAAGAGTTAAGAAAATTACTATATGAAGGTGGTTTAAACACACATGAAGTATAAAAGTCATTTTGTGATTAAGCAAGTAATCCAAAACTTCAGAATTGAGGACAGCTTGTTAGAGAAATCAGGGCTTAAACTGGATAGACCTTGATCAGTTTGTTAGAATGTTCTGGGAGGGTGTAAAAGGTAGAATGATAAAGGCAGGAATGAGAATAGACTTTTAGAAGGCAATTCAACCAGTTTGGCTGGAATTTGCAGTGACTGTGACTAGGTAGGGTGGGGCCAGTTTGTAGAAGCATTTGAATTATATGCTGGCTCATTCAATGAGGGCAGTGGGGAGCCTCGAAGGTTCCAAACCAGACAAGGACAAAATAAAGGCAGGGCTCTAATCTGGAGATGGTGTAGTTGGAAGCAGGTAAATGAAAGGATTGTTATAATCCTAATATAAATGAAAATGAATAAATTATCGCATATATATTCAGTGAAATATATTACAAGCTCAACATAATTTTAAAAAATAATGGAACCTATAGCAACATAGTAAGTCAACATTTTGATTTACTATCAAAAGTAAGCTTCTAGATAAAGACAAATACAAAAAGTTGCATTAGTGTTTTGAGACATACGTATATATATTTTTCCAAACAAATACAATTTGGCAATGGCAACTATTTTCCTTAGAATAAAAAAGTAGGAAAAAAAAAAATTGCATGCCTCATGTACATCGTCTAATTTGAACTCTATTATAAGCCTAAGAGATAAAAAATGCAGATACTGTTAATCACCATTTATAGATGAGACTGGACTCTGAAAGATAACTTGCCCGATTTTTCACCCAGTGGGAGAGGAAGAACTCAAACCTAGGTCTTCATAAGCCAGATAAGGTGTTGGTAATAGAATGAGGAAAATTCTTCATCCCTTCATTTAGACAATCCTTTTTCATCAGTGTAACCCTTGCTTCCTACCCTCAATTAGGGAGAATGAAAAGATAATATCACAAGAGTAAACTTAAAAAGGAAGTTGAGACTGATAAACATTCTCTCATTACATACTCTGTATAACAATAGTTCGGTTCAGGAAATGTCCCAAATGGCAATCTGTCCTTTGGCACATTTGGCCTGAAAAGCTTTCAGGAAAGTAAAAATCAAAGGAAGGGGTCCATAGGCTCCTAAATATTCATCCTCAAAAGAACTACTGCCTATATGTAAAAATATTGAAGAACTATGCATTCCTCGTGAAGCCTGACACCAACTTTGAATCTTCTATCTGCACTTTGTCTCTATGAAATGGGACTACTCTTTTTTTCGGAACACAACCCAAGTTTTTCCAGCCTCTGTACATTCGCTCTTGCTGTGCCATCTACCTAAAATAACCTCTTTCCTCACCTGCACTTTGTTAAAATTGTAGCCATTCTTCCAGATGCATGTCAATTACCTCTTTCAGGAAGTCTTTTATCCTTCTCCTTTCTTCCACTTGCAGCCTCCCAGCGCATAATATTCTTTTATAGTACTTATAAACTGTCTTGTTTTCAGGTTCTTTCTGTAGTTCCCTAATTCTTCCTATGAGAGTTTTACGTTCATTCAAGAGCGGGAAGAGAGCTAACATTTACTAAGTCAGAACATGCCAGGAGTTTCATCGAGTAAATGTTATACTACTAGCTATTTTTTGTCAGGCATTTATAGGGCTGAGCGCTGCTTTAAGTGCTCTGGGTAAAGCCCTATCAGTACTTGCATCAACTCATTTCATTTTCACAATAATTTTACGGGGCAGGTAGCTCTGTTGTAACCCCATTGTGCAGATGAATACTGAGGAATACTGAGGTCTAGAAATTTGAATTAATTTTGCCAAGGTCACAGAGCTACGATGTGTTGGAGCCATAATTCAAAGTCAGGTATCCTGCCTCCTGAGGCCCTGGGACTTGCCCTCTATTCCTAAGACCTTCCTTTCTTTGAGGAGGAGGCAGGTCTGTCTTCCTGGGTCTATGCCCTAGTCCCTGAGTGTCTGGGATTCTTTACTCTCCTGCCAATTAGGGACTGAACCCCCTTCCTTCCTCCCCAAGTGGCTGTCGTGCCTGTCCTGCCTCAAATCCCTTGGTGTTTTCAGTTATTCATTCTGCTCTTGGTCATTAGACCTCTAGAGAGCCCCACTAACCTGATTCTAGATGCCAGGGGAGGGGCTTAGGGTCTCCAATCCTGGGTCAGCATGTGTCCCGCGTTATTCCTCGGATCTTCCCTTAAACTGCGTATAAAAATAAAAAATTAATTTCTGTTTCCGCTGGGAAGTGCCTGTACTGGTTGCTATTTTCTACTGGTGGATTCCTGTCATATCCCCACTATCAGCTATTTTAAAAGCCATGAAACTGGAGTTCTTAAGGCTGGAGTCTAAGGCCTCCCTGATATTTTATTTGAAAGCATTTTCTGTAGAAAGGATCCCTAACTTTGATTAGATTTTCAGATTAATTCAAAGTTCCTCTAAGACCTTTGTAGACCTTCCTTAAAGCACTTGTCTTCTTGGAAGCTCCCCTCCTTATGAGTGGACATTGAAACATATTGAAATCCCATATTGAATGTGAGTTTTTATATAATTATTAAATACTTCATTTGACTAGTTGACAAAAAGTACATCTTTTATAGACATAGAATTAGGTATTTATTCATTTTAACTTTTCAAGTTTCTTTTTTGTATCCTAGAGCCAATAATGTTTTTTAAGATCTCAAACATTTTCATAGGCCCTTGGAAAGCTCACAGGCCCTAATGAGATAAATGGCTCAGCATGGGTTTCTAACTCACCTTTGTGAGTTAGAAAGCACTGCCCTGAAATGTAACTTCCAGAACACCACCTGCTCCATTAATTTCTTTCTGCCCTGGGCTGCTTAATCCCCTTCCTGCTCCTCTGCCTTCCTCTATCTCTCACAGCCTTGAGAGTCTCCGTTTGCCCAAACTCAGCGTGAGCCCATGAAGTTCTCTTTTCCACCTTGGATCCTCCAGCTTTTCTCCTGATACTGGGAACCCAGGGAGTGTCCCTGGGTTGACCCCCTCGGGGGTCAAAGGGAACTCAGAATAAAATATCTCAAAACCTGGTGGTGGAGGGGGCAGGGTTAAAGGCTGCGCAAAGGGTTGGGAACTCACAATGAAGCTTTCTCTCTCTGCCTTCCCTTCATCCATACTGGATATGGTAGAAACCAAGAAGTCTGGGAACACAGCCAATAAATGATCTGAGATTAGCATTTCCAAAAACTAAAAGAAGAAATTAAACAAAAAAAGAATATCGATTCAAGAAATAACACAGCTCCCCTCACAATTTTCAAAATAAAATTGAGAAATTATAAAAAACAAATAAATTTTTTGAAAATTGCTGTGAGTAGCAGAGTTTGAATTCATAAAAGATGACGGCAGAGACTTGAGACAGGAGCAGGATCTTTAGGGAACCACGAAGGCAAAGACGTAGATTTCCAGTGTTCCTTTACCTCCGCAATGGATGCCGTCTCTTTCCTCTGAACAATGTGCACTTTCTTTGGCTCTCTTATGGCAATTATTACTGTGTGCCTTGTTATAGGGTTGTTTTTAGGCAAGTTTAATTTCACTTTCTAAACTGTAAATACCTTACGCATCTTGGCATCCCTCACAATATCTATCTACCACGGTTCTTAGATTCTTAGATTTCATCTTACATCTTAGATTCTCATCTTTTGGCTAAAGGGATAAATCACTAGAGGTCAAAATATTATCACAGTCTAAAATGCAACGGATTTATACCTGACTTAAAGGTATGCTTTATTTGGTCTTACACTAGTGTCTATATAAAGATAGTTATAAAAAATAAAAGGTGGAATTATATCAATAAGTTATACATGCTTCCTTATCCTGCAATCATTCTGAGATTGGGCTGACCTATCTTACTATCTGAATGTCAGTGTTTTAAATTTATAGCAATCTTATACATACTTGCACATATCCAGAGTTTCCCCAAAACTCTTATATTTGAATTGATATCATGAAGGATTAAATATGGGAGCATATTCCCATCGAAAGGGAGGGTCTATGACCCCTCCTTGAATCTGAGCTGGCCTGTGACTGCTTTGACCAATGGAAGTGATACTGTGTCAGTGTTGGGCATAGCTGTTAAGAGGACTAAAGCCACCCACCTTGGTCCCTGAGAACCCTAAATAGCCATACAAGAAATCTGGCTACCCTGAGGTGCCATGCTGCAACAGCTGTGTGAACAAAGCGGAGAAAAGAAGGATGGGGTGGGGTGGGGTGGGGGGAGTCGGGGCAGGAGAGGAGAGAAGAGGAAGGAAGAAGAAGGGAGAGGAGAGGAGTGGAGGGAAGAGAGCTGCTCAGCCAGCCACCAGCTGTTGGAAACCTCAGCCATTTGGGTCATCCTAGTCCCTCTGAGGCTCCAGACATTGTAAAGCAGAGAGAGGAACCTCCTTTCTGTGCTTTGTTTGAATTCCTAACTCTCTGAATTGTGAGATATATAGTAATAAACAGTTGTTTTAAGCAACTAGATTTGAGGGCAGTCTACTAAGCAGTAATAGTCGACTGAAACAATGTTTTAAATTACCAGAAAAACAACTATTAGTTTAATTTATAAAGCTATATACAAGGATTGCATGAAATAAAAATAAGTACATATGTTACATTTTAGGATCCATTAGATTACCTGTGCAAAATTAAAGTAAGCTTAAGCAAACTTATTTTACCCTTTTTGAAATGAGTTAGTCATATATTTAATATTAAGATTTAAGACTTTAAAGTATTGTTAAGATTTAAAAAGTACAAACTGATATTGCCTCAATAGCACTGATTAATCCACTATGGTATAATCAGCAAGAATGACACATAATTTAAGTTGCAGGAGGGAAAAAATGAAGCTCTTTCCTAAGTTTTATATCCACAAAATAATGTGATGCCAATAAACTGACCAAAAACAATAAAAAGATATGGTCAGCTCTGTATCTTGGAACCAAATAATCTGAAAGCATTTGCATCTGTTAGGCAATCCACACAAAAGCCTTAAACTGATTTGTGGAAGAGTAGTAAGTAATTTCACTGGGCTGTTTCCAGGAGACACGGGTTCTTGGTTTCAGAGTTCCTGAACTGTTCGCTCGCCGTGCCAGAACAGCTGACTTCCCACAATGTGTACTTTAGTATCTCAGCAACCGAGGCCTGAAAGCGCGCTTGGAACTTCTTACTAATTAGGACATAAAGGATGGGGTTCAGACAACTATTGAGGAATGCTAAGGCCGTGGAGAGGGGGATTCCGGCCTGTAGCACCTGGTGGAAAGAGCTATTGTAGTGAATCGTGAGCTCCCAAATGCTGAACAGGTGATAAGGAGTCCAGCAAACCAAAAAGGCCATGACCACAGCCAGGATGGTCCAGGAATACTTACTGGAGACCAGGATGCTTCGCTTCTTCACCTTGAAGATGAGACACAAGTAGCAAATGCTCATTGTTAGTAAAGGGAAGAGGTACCCCAAAATACATTTCACCCAGGTCAGAACATGGTGCCTCATCAAAGTGATGTCAGGATTATGCTCATGGAAATTGTTATAGCACAGAGTGTGATTATTGAACTCTACAGTGTCCCGGAAGTATAGGGCAGGGCCACCCATCAGAGAAGCCAAAAGCCAAACAAATATAATGACAATCTGGGAGTTCTTTAAGGTTCGGTGCCGATGAGATACGACAGGATGGATCAACTGGATATAGCGGTCCAGGCTGATCACGGTCAGGAATAAAACACTGGCAAACATGTTCAACTGGGCAATGAAGGAATTGGCCTTGCACAACCAGATGCCAAAGGGCCAGTGGAAATTCATGGCCACATAGGAGATATGCAAGGGCAGGAAGAGAAGAAAAATGAAATCTGCAACGGCCAGATTTAGAAACCAGAGAGTGGTAACTGTCTTCTTCCACTTGAAACCCGTGAACCAAATGACAATGGCATTTCCTGGAATACCCAGAACAAATGCTACACAGTATAATGCCAGAGAAACCCAGTGAACAGCGACGAGGGGGACTTGCTCCTCCAACTCAGACTCTGGGGAGTAATATTCCAGGGAATAGGAGTAGTTCTCAAATTCTTCCAATAATGTTTCCTCTAGATCTTCCATGACTTTGCGAAGTGGAGGATGAGGAAATCTATAGAAGTAAATTTAAAAAGAATTTTGAAAAGGACAAGAAATGTTCAGCAAATAAAGAATATAAAGATAAAAATATTTTATCTTATGAGCTAGAAGTAGTACATTTCTTAGTAGTACAGTCTAGATCCAAGTCTTGGGGACATCAGTTTCGCACTGATTTTTCTCAAAGCTGTGAGAGTTCATTTTTGTAAAATATGCAGTAAGTGTTAAGTTAAAATGACTGACTCTACAGGTTTGATTCCTCAGTTCATAGTATTTGAAGGGCTGACTACAGAGAATCTAACATTCAAAAGGTATCTATTAGGTTTTTCCTATGCATTATTTTACAGAAGATGCAAAAAAAAGAAAAAAATTAATACTTACGTGATAATGACTTCAAAATCTCTATTTGTACCCTAACTTCTTAAGCTCTCTATTTGTACCTTAACTTCTTAAGCTCCAGATATAGAGTTCCAACTATTTCCTTGACCGATCCATCTGGATGTCACAGGAAAGCACTAGAGATTTTTATTCACTGTATTTCACCCTTGGATGTTTTGATTCTGTGTTTATAAATGCAAACATGTTCATCAGTATTATATTAATGTGGAAGGCTTTTCAATCAAAAGGTATCTTTTAGAGTAAACTTGACTATAGCTGTTTAATTTCTCCATTAATTGCCTATAGAGTGCAGTTAAGTTTTATTCAAATTTTTATTTTACTGAAATTCCTTTGTTTTGAATTGATTTAATTATTTTCTACATTTACACCAAAGAATTGATTTACTAATCAGTTTTACTACTTATTTTTGTCCATACCAAATTTTATTTATTATGATTTCACCCAAATTAAGTTTTCTTTTGTGGTCCCCCTATCAAGGACAGTTTTCCTGAGTTAAGACTTAAAGGTCTATTTCAATCAACACAAAGTTTACTGGGCGCAATTTTAGCTTTATCAATTTTATTTTGTGTTATTCCTTATTGTTAGTATTTCAAATTAAATAGAAAAAAGATTATAGTTATATTCATTTCATGGAGTTACAATCATTAATGGGGCAAATGTATAAGATTTGGGGTTTTAGTAGGGTTAGAATAAAGAGGTGAAAACATCTCATGTTGCTCACAGGCAAATCACACTCAGTCATCTAACACTGAATTCATCATCCTACCTAAAATTGCTTGAGGAAATCTGGCAGGGCATAATTAAAAAACAAATTAAATTCACCAGCATCCTCCAAACCCCACACTCAGCCAGCTTCTCTTTATTTTTCAATATTCGGCTCAAACGTTTCTTGGAAACATTTTCTGACATTAGCTTCTCCCGATTATGATAATAACTTTTGTTGTAGGTAAGTACTATTATTATTTGCATTTACAAGAAAGGACACTGAAGCTTGGAGAAGCTCGGCGACTTGTCTAGGATCACACAACCTAAGCTCAGATGTGTCGGACCCAGAGCCTGAGCTCTTAAGCACCAAGACAATCCCCTCTTCTGTCATACTGCTCTTATTGTACCTAATACATTATATGGTCATTGATTTATCTTTAATTTCTGCTCTACCAAACTATGACCTCCTTGAAAACAATGACCATCACCTCTGTACCTTACAGTGCCTCGTACAAGTCTTAACATGACATAGTTGCCTAACATATGCTTAATAAATGATTGGCTCTGCCATGAATTCTGTTTAGAACTGAATGTAATTTTAAAGTCTCAGGAGAGAGTCTGTGAGTTAACGCCTAAGTCAGTGTGGCTGCCAGACTCTCTCTGACTTTGACCCACAGCTATATCCCCAGGTTCTTGACTTCTTCCTTGATATCAAGTCCTCTCCTTCATGTGTCATATTTGAATAAGCAAGAATTGGCTTCTTTCTTGCTGCCGTATTCTTTCAGGTCTGGGATCCTACTCTGCTCTCTCCATTCTTTCTGATGGCTGGCCCTTCGCAGTGTCAAATCCTTTCCAGCCTAGTCTCCAACTCCCAGTCTTAGTTTTCTGCCTATGTACTAGGACACATTTACCTTTCTGGTGCCTATGATCTGTTCTTTTAGGCTATTAGTAATTTTGCAGCCAAATGGCCTGAGTGGTGGTCTAAATCACCTTACCAAACTCTAAGCAGTGAAGAGAGGGAACTTCAATTCATTCCTCAAGAATAGCAAAGCCCATGGAAGACCCCCTAATTGCACACACCACTATTCTCACAAAAAGTCAGGGGCCTCCCACTTCCAATGTCATTACTGACCCTACTGAGCCATAATGATCACAGGAGCTGTCGAAGGATGCCAACCCCCTCATTTCCCAGTTCGCTTGGGGGATGGGGAGGTACCTTGAGGATGAGCGATCTATCTGAACAGAATCTCTTCAAACAGAAAACTGTAGCCAAGAGATTACTAATCCCTCTGAAAGCAGATAAGTTGATAAGATGCAAGGACCAGTTCACGCTTGGAGAAGGATCTTCAAGAGGAGCTCAATGGCGCCCAGCTGACTCCTTCATGGGAAATCTAAGCTAGGAATTCCCTTACTGCTTAGTGCAGATGTTTTTCTGTGGTGGTGATGGTGAGGCGTCAGGGTGGGGTGGAGAAAAGAGGGAGAAGTGAGGCAGAATTCAGCACTTGTCCTTCCCAGACACAGTTAACTCTTGAGGGCATAATCTTTAATGATTACACCTTATTTACGTATTACTTTACAGTTTACAGGCATCTCCAGATTTAATTAAGTTTCCAAACCTTACTTAGACTTACCCAAAATCTAGAGACTAATTGTATTAGTTTCCTAGGGCTGCTATAACATAATACCCTAAATAACATAACAAATTTATTATCTCAAAGTCTGGAGAAATTTGAAATTAAGTTCTAGGCAGGATTGCTTCCTTCTAAAGGCTGTGAGGAAGAATCTGTTCTATGCCTCTCGCCTAGATTCTGGTAGTTCGTTGGCAAACTTTGGCACTCTTTGGCTTGTACATGCATCACCCTCATATCTGTCTTCATCTTCACATGATGTTTTCCCTGTGTGCATATACCTATGTCCAAATTTCCCTTATTTATAGGGACACCAGTCATACTGGATTAAGATCCACCCTAATGACATCATTTTAACTTGATGACCTCTGCAAAGACCTTATTTCTGAATGAGGTCACATCGCGAGGTACTGGGAGTTAAGACTTCAACACATCCTTTTGGGGGGCCGCAATTCAATCCATAACATTTACCCAGAGCTAGCAACTGCCATTCCTGAATCCTGATCACCTACTCATTCAGAAAATATTTAGCAAGTGCCCATTTGTTAGGCAGTATTCTAACTGATTGGGATTCTTCACTAAATAAGACAACTATGTCTTCTCTCTGAGATTTTAGAATCTAGAGGGAGGAGATATATAGTAAAAAGCAAACAATAAAAAGGCAAATTACATGACACGTTAAAATGTGGTAAGTGCTATAGAAAATTGAGGAAGAGCGAACAGGGTAAAGGAAATGGGGGAGCTGATTTTCACTTTCAGTGAGGTGGCCAGAGAAGGGCTCACTGAGAAAATGACAACAGCAAAGACTTGAACAAGGTCGAGGAGTTAGTCATGTGGATATTTTCAGGCAAGTGTTCAAGGCAGAGGAAACAGTCTATAGCCATGCCACCCTGAACAAGCCTGATCCCGTCTGATCTAGAAAGCTAAGCAGGGTCGGGCCTGGTTAGTACTTGGATGGGAGACCACCTAGGAAGACTAGGTGCTGTAGGCATAAAAAAAAAAAACCAGAGGAAACGCCAGTGCATTTAAGGAACACCCTTTTTAACCATGGATACTGAATATGACATTGCTCTTTTGGAATTGACTATGCTGGGCTGGTAAAACTTCTGCTTTATAAGAAAATGAGGGGCAGATCTTGAGTTGCGATGATACTGGACCTCTACTTTAACTTTTAGCAGAGTTAAACGTTTCCTGCCCTTTATCTCATAATTTAAATGTCCCCGGGGCATGTGGCTTTAATGGGTGCAGTAGTCCAGGTCCAGAGACAGTAGGATTTGGGTGAACTGAAGAGCAGTGGACTTGCTTTCAGTGAACGGCGGCTACTCAGTTCTAGCCAATTGTTTCCATGTGGGAAATGAGCACTTAGTTTCACCAGAGTTTTTGAAGAATGGCTGGATATTTATATTTTTAATGTGAAAAGTTTCCAACTTTTCAATTACTGTTTTAAAACAAAATAGCTGTGGACCACATTCAGCCCATCTGCAAGTATATGACCCCTGGGACAGGCAAACTCTGGAAAACTCTGAGCTTTTCAATAGTGACGGAGGAAACGGTACATTGAAACGGAAATAGATACTCTGAGTTGGCCTCTGTGAACGACTTGCCCCTTGATTCCAGGGAGGCAATCATAAGATTAATGCTACTCAGAGGCCTCTCCAGAGACCCTCACTTTAACCTTCCCCCAACTGATACAGGAGATTGACTATAAGAGTTGGGACAACTCTTTTTTTTCCCCAGGAAAAAAAAAAATGCCACGGACAAGTTCCTAACTTTACTGGGTTTCTATTAGAGTTATCAAGAAGGACTCTGGTAAGAAAAGCAAAATAATAGATCAACCCCTAGGACCAGAGCTATTCTTTGGAGCTGTGACAAAGTTCCTGGTCCTGAAGAGGGAATGATGAGTAAACTCCCTGATAAAAAACCCTCATCCTGCTTCCTGCCATCTCTGGTTAGAAGATCCCTATGTCTCTGCTTCATCATTGCTCTAATCCCCACAGCTTGGATCTTTCAACTCCTACCTCTAAGCTGTGCTCTGCCCTGTACTTGAACTCAACCACATTCCTAGTTCAAAGCATAATTTGGCAGTTTTCCTGACTCATGGTCCTACTTCTACTTTGTTCCTAGTCCTCGTTCCCGGGTTCCAGTTTTTTTTTTTTTTTTTTAAGCAAGACAACCCTTGGTTGACCTCACAGATTGCAAGGACCTTGTCAGCTTACAATCCCTTATTTATTTATTTATTTTTAATTTTTTACGCCTACAGCACCTGGTCTTCCTAGATGGTCTCCCATCCAAGTACTAACCCGGCCTGACTCTGCTTAGGTTCCGAGATCAGATGGGATTGGGCTTGTTCAGGGTGGCATGGCCGTAGACTCCCGGGTTCCAGTTTTGGATTGCCATACCTTTGGTTCTTTCCAGTCCTCTGGAGAACTGACTCTGTTACCACATTGCCATGACTCTGCTCCTTTGCTTTCTCCCAGGCTCCATGCTTCTGTGCTCCCACCTTGATTAGCCTACTCACCTGCCACCCCAGGATGCATTGCCCTGACACCAATTCCATCCCTTCTTACCACCAAAATCTACACCAGTGGTTCTCGATGCAGGACAATTTTGCTTCTCAGGAGATACATGATAATGTCTAGAGATGTTGGTTGTCACAACCGGGGATGGGGGAGGAGAGATAAATGCTACTGGAATCTAGTGGGTAGAAGTGAGGGATGCTCCTAAACACAATAAAAAGGACAGCCCGCCACAGCAATTATCTTGCCCCAAAGGTCACCGGTGCCAAAGTTAAAAAGCCGCTACCTACACATACTGAGCTGAGTCTGAGCTCCTTTTTTCTCTCTCCTGCTGCTGAATTTGACTTTTTCCTGTGCGTGCTCTCATCTTAGAATCCTGGCTCAGCCTGGTCTGGTTCATCCACTTACCACTCAACAGTGTTTTTTAGAGGTTGCAAACTGCTGGTTCTTGTGTTTAATTCGATTGAAAAAGTGTTTTAAAATATTTGATGTAGATGTTAATATTTAAATATTGGGAGATTTCATAAAAAAGATTTCAATTTTTAGCTTCTCTTGGTAATTTATATTATCGGTTAATATGGGCCTGCATTTCCTAGAGCAGAATTTGCATTCTTTTTTTTTTTTTTTTTTTGCATTCCTTTTTAGACAAGGCGTGTACTCTCTGATTTGCCAAGATCACCACCACTTCTAAATCTCTCATTTAGGATACTTTCCAGCATGCTGTCAGACCTGGAATTTGCAATCTTTTCTAACGCCGTGCCTTGTGTATACTGAGAAATAAAATTGTTGAAAAAATTTAAACCGCACACATATGAGAGTGTGAATAGTGTGATAATGCAATTTTGAAATAATATGTGCAATCTCAAAGTAAAAATGTGGTCTACAAAGAAAGCTTACTACTTGTGCATTTGCGCCCATATAAATTTAAGAGCTTAAATATAAAGCAATGTATTTTTTAATGTTTAAAAACCGATATTCTGCTGTATCATCAATCATGTGTATACTAATCTGTTTATTCCTGGTGAGATAAGAGAGAAAGGGCAAAAGAAATACAGAAAGAAAATATGAGGAAATTTGTCCTCAGTTTAACTATATGGCATATACATATTTTTCAATTTTTAATTTTTTGTTTTTGTTTTTGTTTTTTTGTTTTTTTTTTGAGAAGTGATGGGAAGATGTGCATGAAAACTCAGAAGTGAAACTGGAGGGATTTCTGGGCCCTAGAAAGGAGACTTGTTAGGCAGTAACCAGAAATGAAGATGGATAGAAGGTGAAATTGGTCTTTAAATCCAGGTTTAAGGGAAACATTGGCAGCTTCAAACAGGCGGCATCAAACTGTCTTGGCTGGCAGGCGCCTTCCATTGAGACATCGTATAGTTTTCTCAGGTCGGAAGTGCTGTGAGGAGCACAGTGACAGTGCCAGAATGGGGCTTTTAGACTTGACTGAAAAGAGGAAATAGCTACTGTATTTGTCTTAAACCATATGTGCTGCTGAAAGGCAAATAAGTAATTCTGACTGAAATAAAGGCTAATAAAGGTCTACATGATCATAACATCTTCTGAGTAGCCACTTAAGTAGGTGCCAGGCTGCATTGTGGACATGAATATATGCAGACCCACCCAAGTCTGTTAGAAACGTGCGAAAAAATGTTTGGTGTTGAGCAAAGTCAGAGGACCATCCCTAAATTCTGTGATTTGGCTTCTAAAGAATGCGAAGAGGCATACTTACTGCAGGGATTCAGCTGCTGTGAGGACCCGAGTTATCACTTTCCTGGTAAATGTAAATTTACCCAGATACTAGAGTGGCAAATATTTAGTTTTAGAGCACAGAACTAGCTACTGAATTAATCAAATCAGTTTCTGATCTATTCAGATTTAATAGATGAGAAAGATGAAACTCTTTTCTGAATAAATAGATTTCACTGCAGGAGTTTCTGGCAGAGAGCATAGTGATGAATAGTCTAAAAAATCCAGATGATTTTGGAAAAGGACATCTGGTAGAAATATGTATCCTTAAACTTTTCAATGTGGCTTTAAACGAGGCTTGGCTTTAGAGGGAAACATTTTGTTTATCTACCTTGACAAAATACAAAGATTTCTTCTGGCAGAACATCTGGTGAATGCAAAGAGGTTTAATTTAGTTCCAAAACGTTGAATAGGGTGGGTTTTCATGGACTATTGCAAAGATGTATACCTAATAGAATCTTAAGAAAATTTAGGCTCTAATCTACCTTAAATAGAGAGAAGGATGTGAAGTGCTGATCTTTGTCTCTGTGGATTGCCTGTGTAGTGTTCTTCGTAGACCCTGTAAAAAACTCAAGAGCTGAATATATTTCCTGTGAAAACCATTGGGCCCTCGAGGGAGCATGTATTTTGCTTCTGACTGATGACAGAAATGAGTTGAATGAATTAATGGGCACGAAAGAGAAACTCTCCCATGAAAACCACTGATCCATGACCCAGCAAACCTATGTGGTCAGCAAACTTTATTTGGCAAGGGCTGTCTTCTTAGGGAAGAGAGATTTCTTGAAAAGCCTGTGTGTATGTGTGTGGAACAGGGGAGGGCATGTATTTGGGGGCATTTTTGAGTATTTCCACTATTAAATATAAACTGTACAGCACACCCCAGATTGTATTTAGGATGTTTGGCACCAGTAGAATATTTCGATGCCCTTCGGATGAATATGCTCTGCTTGGAAGGTGTTGAGGTATAGCAGTGTTTTATAAAGATACCTCATTTATTCATCCAAGGGAAGCAAAGGAGATTTAAATGGAAACTGAAAATTGGTGTAATATTGATGGCTACTGCTGGTTGGGAGGTGATAGAACAGTGATTGTAGGTTGTACCCTCCTACCCTAAGTCTGGGCATAGCCTATCCTTTAATAGAGAAGTATCTTGCTTATCTGTAGCTCTCATGTTGTTTATTGCTTAATACCAGATATTAAGATGATCTTCCTTGGCATGTTAGGAAAAATGGAAATTTTTTGGTTTGGCTGGAAAAGAGACAACATAAAAGAGGTGTGATCTGGTAATGAAAGCTTTTGAATGTCATGCTTTTGGATTTTACTCCATTGCCAGTTGGGAGCAAATAAAAAGGTTTGTAGGAGGGAGTGACATCACCAAATCTTTGTTTTTGTAAATATCGTCTGGTAGCAGTTTGGGAGAACATTGCCACAACTGAAGTCAAAGATGGAAGGGCCTTAGGCAGTGAGAGTGAGAATGGAGATGAGGGAGAGATATCTGAAAGACATTCATTTAAGAAATTAATAAAAATTTTTAGGAAGCTTAGCTAAAGAGTATAAGCTTCACGGTAACTTCTTTTTTAGAGTTGGCATGGAAAATAGCATTAGATAGAAACGATAATTTTAAGCATTTAAATGTCTTATTCACTTTTAAAGGCAGTAGGGCTGAGAGAGAGGGCTTCTTTTATAAAAAAAATAAAAGAAAAAACAATTGAATCAAGTGGAAATAAAATGATACCTGTTTTTACTCTGCTGGCATCAAGATCTTTTCATAAAAGTCACTTGCAGGCTGATTGGCTTGTCTAACCCTCGTGTTTTACTTGGAAGGTTTAAGACAACAGCACAGATTTGAAAACTCAATGCCTATTTACTTACCAGTTGTTCTAACGTTCCACCCAGGAGTTAGTGTCCTGGCTTCCAGGATCTGTATGGCTCTGTTAATTTCTGGGAGAAAACAGAGTGAATGATTAACGTCGGGTCAGGGAGAAACTTTTAAGCTTTTTTTCCTTTGCAAAACTTTAAGATCATTAGCACAGGCAGAATGTAAATAACAGGCAATAAAATGGTCTTTGGGCTATGGAATCGGAACTCCTCCCTTTAAATCCCAGCCCCCTCTCTTTCTGGTTGCAGAATCTTAGACAAACCAACTGCTATGCTACCTCACCATCTCGGTTTCCTCCTCACTTGTAGAATGGGAAGAGTAATGGTATTAAGTCATGGGGTTGCAGTAATGATCACACAAAGAAATCCTCAAAAAGCGGTCAGCTCAATACCTGGCACAGAAAGCATGCTCGATCACTGCAGAGGTCATTATAACCAGTTTAAAACTAAAAGCAAAGCAGCATACAACGGAGGGGAAGATGGAAAGAAAGTAGGATATCTTTGGGTTACTTCACAAGAAGGGTAAGAAGTTTTAAGCAGAGATTTAAAATTTGTTGTTTTGTGGGTTTCATATTTGTAAAAATATTGAATCTGTATGGAGTTCATACATTGGTAAATGCCTGTCCTTTAAAGGTAGGAGTTGGGAGACTCATGTGTCTAGCCCTCAAATGCCATTATTATCTCCCATATCTGGCCAAGAGTGGTAAGAAAATAGAATACTGTACAGCATTATATTTCTCTTACTTTTCTCTTTTAAAAGAACTATTTATTCACCTTTGATTAAAGGATATGGCCTAGGTCTTTATCTCACTTCTCTCCAAATATTACCTAGAGTCTGGGGAAGAATCGCCATCATTGATGATATAATGTTTCAAAGCCTTGATCATAGCAGAAAGAAATCCCCAAGTCGGTATTTCCTTGAAAAGGGCTTTCTATGTGTACAAGAAATTTTTTAGCAGGAAGAATGCGGGCCCTGATTTGAAAACCTTGATGTCACGAGACTTCCATAACTTTATTTTTGTAGGGCCTGTGACTAGTAGCTATTGAAGACCTGAATTGTCCTAATTTATGTTTTGGATATTTTCATTCGTACAAACAGTCAAAACTAAAGCTTTAATTCTTTTTAATATATTCTGGGCAGTGTTATGTCTTCTGAAGAACTGATTGTGGAAGCAGCAGTCACAACAAGGTACAGATTATAAAACATCTAATAAATAGATATTACTGATGGTTGGCTATGACTGTTTTTGTGTGAGTCTAGAATCTTTAATCATGACCTGAAATCTCTGCAAACAGAGAGATTCTTCAGAAAAGTCAGAGGCACACAGTGGAATTCTGTGTGCCGCTGCTACCAAAATATACCTCCTGTTTTCTATTTCATCATGACTTGGCACTAAAGATATGTTTGTTCTCAATCACATATTATCAATGACATTTACATAAGTCTAGGGGCAATACTCGGTTTAAGGTGGAAACTGGATTGGCAGCCATTATTTTCTTACATTAATTTATATTAGATTATTTCCTTTCTTAAAGAAAGAGAACGCTTTTTTCCTAAAGGAGAGGAATATTCAAGGAATTTTCAGAATATATTGAAGTTGCAGCAACTTCACAAAACAATACTGTTCGTCATTCAGAGAGGTAGTAAGTGAACTCAGTGATGAGGGTGGAAGGGAAACTTGTTTTGGTAACAACGGTAATGTTTTTTCAACACAGCAGCCAGCAAAGAAATAGAGGGAGGAGGGAAGGACAACGTTTCTAGAACTTCCTCTCATTCTTACAAGATTACGCCTGAAAATATTTTTTGCTTTTTATTCTCCCTAGGAGGAGCTAGGAGGGAGGGAGTAAGGATAAAATGTAGTAGTGGAAAATAAAATAAGGCGCAAGTTGAAAGACTTGCCCATTGATCATAACTAAACAATTGGAAACCAGAATTATAGCTATTCAGACTGGAGAATGTTGAAAACCTACCAAACAAACCAAACAAAGAGATACATTGCATTAGGTGGGCACTAAGGGGGTTTGGACAGAGCTTGAATGGCTGCTGGATGGGGATACTCTAGAAGGTATTGATGCATGTGTGAAGGGGGCCTTTAACATCATCCTTTAAAGACAAGAATCTATGACAATGTATAGATATCATTTTTGAGCTTTTATTCTCCACTGATTAGGAAACGGAAAATGAGGAAAATTAAAGAACTGTAGAAACCATTCAGTTGGCAAGTTGGCATGGTTAGAATTCTTATCCAAGTTTGTAAATGCCCATATTCTTAAACTTTAAGCACCCAAAGCATGAGAATCCTCTCTCAAAAGTGTTTACAGCAAGAATGACACTGAATTTAGAGAATAATTCTACTTTTTTTTTTAGACCTGGATCTGTGGCTGAATGAAAAAACAAAACAAATACACAAAAAAAATCCGTCACCTTTCCCTGCAAATGAAGATGACTAGATAGGAGGAAACTCAGAATCATAAGAAAAAGAAAGCTACTTTGGTTCTTTCTTAGACTCTTCCTCACCACTCCCTACCTCCTACCCTTAGCTCCAGGCCAAGTGGAGCCAGCTTGTAAGAACAGTTTCTACTTTGTGTTCCTGTCATAGCTACATATTAGTACTGTGTCAGAGGTTCACATTTATCCAGAATCTATCCCATCCCTGGAACTGACTCTGCTGTTCAACTCGTTGATGAATATGGAAAAGAGAAAAAGCCAAATTGTCAGACCAAGAACTTAAATCAACTCCCATCTAGCCTATGGCAGCTGGATTCTGAGGACATGCAGGCAAATGCATATTCTTTACTTCTCCATAGAAGCTTAGGTCCCAAGTCCCCTTTTGGTCCATCTTGATCAAGCAGACCCCGTATGAACCTGGAGGCCTACATTTGTCCAAGATCCGTTCCTTTCCTCCTAGAAACTACTGTAATTTCTTCTTGTCCTTCTAAGAGGAAGAGTACTTTCAAATGGTGTGTATCCAGATCCTGGCTTAACACTTCAAACACAGGACTTGGATGAGAGAGTAGAAAATCAAAAGGAAGAAAACTTTTAACCCAGTTTCTAGTTCTGTTCAAAGCCTTCCCATCAAACGTCACTGTGAGGCTCTCAGGAATCCATGTTGTCTTCTACCTAGCAGAGCCCTTGAAGGAGACTGAGTTCATTACAGGAGTCGTGTCCCTTAGAGGTTAGCATGACCTACTTTCACACATCTCAAGTTTTCCCCCATGCTTTTCAGCCTCAGTTTCTTAACAAAACAAATGAGAGCTTTTTTATCTCAGTATACTACTGAGTGGTTTGTGATCCATCTCCAAACATCTGAACACCTCATTTTATATAGTCAGGGATTCCTTTATAGTCATCACAGTCATGGGAATATTTTTTTCTTGGTTTTCCCATTGGTCCACCCAAACGCTTAGATTGAATGATGCAAAGCCAAGATTAGGGTGAGGCAAGTGAGGTTGAGTCGTTCAACCTCAAGTTCAGGGTCAGATCCTGACTTCACTTAAAATTTTGATATATTGTTCAGCATGGGTTTTTTGTTGTTGTTGTTTGTTGTTTTTTTTTTTTTTTGCATTAATTTTGTTTACTAAGCTTTTTGGCACCTGTTAAAATTTTGCCTTAGTTGCCTCACCTTAGTTCCTCCCTTGCCATGACAGTTGACTCATTTAAGTCCTCAGGTACTAGGAGGTAGACTGGTATGTTGAAAGAACATTGTAATGAATTTTAATTCTGCATGTCACTAGCTGCATAGCTTTGGATGAGTCACCTTCCTACTTGAGACCCCAGGTGCCTCCTCTGGAAAACACAGGTAACATTTAGTAATAAACATTTATGAGAAACTCAAAGATGGCAGGACAGTGTATTCTAGCCCTTTTACTACTCTCCATGCCTCCAAGCAGCACCAAAATCCAGCGCTTTGCACAGAGTGGGCATTCAAAAAATGTCTTCTAGTAAGTTGTGTGTGTGTGGGTTTTTTTCACATTGAAACAAATATATGGACCAAGGTCCAAAATAAAAAGCCTACACAAATTAAAAACATTCTGCAAACGAAAACAAACCCTACCCAAACAAGAATACTGTCCCTCCCTCATTCCTCCCAGAGAAAAGAATGAATTTGAAATCATTGTTTTTCCTGATTCATTTAAGTATGACAGTCTTACTGCCTTTTTCCCTGCAGGAAATAGTCTATTCAAATATTTCAGGTTATGAGCGAACTAGACTTATGTAATCATTCAGCCCTCAGGGATTTCTTTCCATCTAAAGATACTAGTACCACCCTAATGAGTCACATTTCATAAAATGTGACATCTGTGAGAAAAGGTTATAAACATGTAGCAGTGCCTAAAACAGCTGTACAGCTGCAAAGGAAACAATCTCCACTTCTTAACTAGTTCTTCATACTTAAGTCTGCATAACGAGACAGTAGGGGGAGAGAGCATTTGTGCATATAGCTCAAAAACTTTTTTATTTTTCCCACTTCTTTCTCTGACTAACAAAGAAAGGGACGAAGGAAGGAAGGAAGGAAGGAAGGGAGGGAACCAAAACAGATGACTCTATTTTAAGAGCTCTTTTCTTTATTCTCAGCTCATTTTATATGCCACCTTTCCCATGTACCTACTTTCTGACCAGTGGTAGAAGTTTGAGGAAAGAACAACTTCTGAGACCTCTAACTATATTATTTTACAAATTGGCTCTGAACACAGTAAGTATACAGTAAAATAATTATTTAATATATATCTTTTCATATTTGATATTACTCACCTTGTCTCAGAAACTTGAGGAAAATAAGTGACCTTGTAAAAGGTCATTAAGAATAATGGTTCATGAGAAAGAATGGTAGGTGTGTATTTTCACCTTCCCTGTCATCTCAGAATTTTGGATAAATCAAAGCCAAGTGCTTCTCCAGGTCCTAAAGACCAAGAAAGTAGTCAGAAAATATCTTGGCATCTATGTAAGTAATATAATATACCTTCATTGAAAAATAATTCAAGTAGTTTACTTCCTGGTAAGGAACTTTGAAAGAACTCAGTAACAAACCACTTGATACAATAAAATTTCTTTTTAAAAATTCTATTTTTAAAGCCGGTTCCTATATCTTTTCTGCTCATCACAGATTTTCTCTAACGAGGCAAAGTCAGACAAACCATTTCAACCTAATGTCTGATTCCCTGAAACTATGTTTAATAACTCACGTGACTAGTTATTAAAAGCAAAAATGCTTTGTAAGTCTAAGCTCATCCTTAAAACCAGCTAAGAATAGTCATATTAATAGTGGCCGTACATATCCTATGATGAAATCACTTTAGCTTGAAGGTCCTGAAAAGAAAAATTCACAATGACCATTCCCTTACTTCTAAAAAAAATCTAATTCTACCATACTGACCTGGAAAATGGGACCAAAAGGCAGTGTCCAGAGTGTTCTTTAGAAATTTAGAAAACCTGTCTTCTTTAACTTCAGAATTCACTTGTTAAGCAACACTTGCATCGAACTTTGTGCCAGTTGTAGTAGAAAACAAATCATCTTCTCCAACAGGTTTTCCTAGCTGATAATATGCATAAGCAGCAGTTATAGGCTCTGAATTATTTCACTAAAATGGATTTGGTAAGCCTACAATTAAAGAGATACACAGTCTGGAGTAAGGGCATATTCTGTGCCTTTGTGTCATCTATGAGAAGGCAGTCATGTGATGCGCCCAGGAGGAGACCCAATCAACCACTTTTGGCTGCATTTCCATGGGATGTGCACCAATCACCAAAGGGACTGAGATGAGTGTTCTTTGGTGACCTGCTCTGACATTTAGACCTGCTAAATTTCTGCCCAAATACAAGCTTTCTTCTTGACCATGAGCTCAATGTGAGTCAAGAAAGGGATGTGACAGCTTTTTAAAAAAAAAAAGGTGAATTTGCCCTTCGGCTTTTTAATAAAATTGGGGGAAGTATTTGTCCACCTCTACTTGACCTGGTCAGACTGCACCTGGGGGTATTGTATTCTTTTCTGGGAATTATAATTTAAGAAGAACAATGATAAACTAGAGCACGTCCAGAAGAAAGGGAACAGGATGGGGAGAAAGCTGAAAAGTACATCATGTGACTGACATTGAATGAGTTGGTGGAAACTATTTATCCTGGAAAAGAAAGGGCAGGGTAACTTTTTTCAAATGCTTCAAAGGCATACAAAGGAGGAAACTGTTTTATCTGGTCAGAGAGTAAAACTAACAATATGAAAGAAAGAGACATGTTAGCTCAATGCAAGGCAAAACTTTCTAAAGCTTATAGTTTTTTAAAATTGGCATTTATTCATTTAATAAGTATTTGTTGAGCATCTACTGTGTGGTCCAGGCCCTGGAGAAATAGTGGTGGATAGCAGTGGAAAGAACCCATGGAGCTTTCATTCTAGTACACAGCTGTGTCAGATGATGGCACATTTCTCATACTTGGAGATGTTTAATGAGGCAACCATAAATTGAGGGTTTTGTAGCAGGAAATCAAGGAATTAATCATGACAGGACTTGATGATGTTTAAATTTCTGCCAACCTTAAAACTCTATGTTGTGGTTACTCTAATGTTATACTTGATGCAGTTTGAAGGCCCTCCTGGCCATTGACCAGGATGCACAGTTCTGATTCTGTTGCTTAGCCAGTCTTCTATCAGTCAAAAAATACATGCAGTGCTGCCTCTACTAAGTTTTTTTTAGAGGGATTGTGTGGCATGGAAGGTAAAGAGAGAGGACACTAAAATTTCTTCCATATATGATATATAGTGAAGGAAAATAATTTTTCTTATGTCCCATTTTATCCCCAAAGATCTAGTTGCCATTTCTAGTCCTTTTAATCTTTTTCAACTTGCCATTCTTAGTTGGTGAATGGGAGTTCTCCCTTTACAAGTCGATTTCTATTATTTAATCTCTTTGGAGTCAGGGTAGCTAAAGATCATAGAATCAAAGTCTGTTAAAGTGGGATGAAATGTTAGAGATAATTTAATTTAGTCCTTTCATTTTATACATGAAAAAAAAGAAATTTAGCAGAATACTTTAAAATAAGACCTAAAGACAGAAGCACTAATAACTACCAGAATTTTAGGAAGACTATCTTTTTTGGGCCCAGAAAGATTTATAAAGAATCAAGCAGAACATCTAGAAATTACAAAGTTAATATTGAAATCTAATTTAATAGATGCATAAAATGGTAGCTTAGACCCAGTTGAAGAGAGGATGTAAACTAGCAGATCTATCTGAAGAAGTTATCCAAAATGTAGCATAAAGAGATAATGAGATGCAAAATATGAAAGAAGCTAAGAAATGAGAAGTAGAAAGTAAAAGTCTAACTTATATCAAATTACATCAAAGTTTCAGAAGGGTTGATAAAGCCTTGTGTTAACCAGGTGGTTAAAAGTGGGTTCACAATCAGAAGCTAGTTTACATTTGGGTATTTTGATATAATAATAGAGAATTATACAATAATGTCCATAATATTCCTGATCAGGACAGAGGATGACTGGTTTGGGTAACATTCAATCTGATAATTTTCAGAGGTGTCAATTGTCCTCTGGAGTGCAGAGGGGACACCTATTGTTCTATCTTGATAGCATCACATCTTTGGTTTGGGAAGAAGGATCATCTTTGAAAACAGGGTCCTTCTGGTCTTCGCCTAAATATGGAGCAACTAACTCCATAAGAGAATAAAATTGGAAGATGAGAACTCATCCTAGAATGAAATTAGGACCATAATTATAAGACCTTTAGTAAAATTATGAAATGCTTATACATTTCTCATATTGATCATGTTTCCATTATCTACTTTGCTCTAGTGGTTAATAATAAAAGCCTTAAGATACAAATAAGATTTGTGGAGCAAAGAATATGGGAGTTGGAGAGATTTGTGACCAGAGAAGTGGGGAGTAGAATCAGCTTCAGAGGGACAGGGTAGTGTCTGAGTTTCTGGGGCCCCTCTGAGATAAGAAGAGAAAATGGGAGCTGGTTGAAGCCTGGTTCTAAGGCTGAATAGTAGAAAAAGGCAGGTGGGATTCCCCAACGATGCAGTCACTGCAGTCTGCATAACTCTTTGCTCCTTACTGTATTCAGATATGAAAAGACAGTACAGATAGATCTTTCCTAAAGACGGCAATGAGAAAGTAACAGCTCATAAGCTGGGTGAAGTTATGTTTTTGGCGATAGTGTTATGTAGATATTCTTTTAAAATTTTTCACTAGAAAAACTCTACAAATACTGAACTCAATGTAAAAATCATTGTTTTAAATGTATGGCTGAGCTGGCAAGAAAGGAAGGAAAATCCATAGCAGCTTGAACTGAGATGGAAGCAAGAATCCAGAGAGACATCAAAGCAGTTGGCTGTCCTATGTTCCACGTGGCCTCTCCTTTGTTGTCACCACTGTGCAAAGCTCGGAAGGTAAAATGTAGGACCTGGAAATTTTCTTGAATGCCTGGAATCAAATCCCAGTTTTTAAGGAAGGGTCCGTGAGCATACTGGGGGCACACTTTTAACTCAGCGTTAGCCATCACTTGCACGAATCCTCACGTCATCCAGAGATGCGAGCTTACAGCCTTCTCAGGTCTTGGCAATGCACAGAGCTCTGGGCATGAGCACAGCCCTGGATGTGCCTGTGCCCAGCTTGATTCCTAGGTATACGTCAGAGCTTTTCAAAGCCTCTCTGTATGTCTCATTCTCCAGTTTTTCTTTTTACACTTTTAGTTAGTCTAATGCCTTCCTCCAACTGGTATCCATCACCTCAGGCAGATGCAAACTTAAATAACTGTCTGTAATTATTTGTGACACATGCTTATGGGTAAAAAGCTTGTCACACTAGGTGAGCTCTGAGGTCAAACATAGAGTCTTGCAAGTGAGGTTTTCCAAGAAGCCACCAGACAAGTCATATAATAATTCTCTGGGAATGAAACTTTGAAGGAGTTCCTGTCCCTTTCCGTTTCTTCCAGTGGCTGTCAGGCTGCTGGTCTTTGCCTAGGATGCATGCTATTTTGTTTTTTTTTAAACGCACCTGGTTTTCCTAGGTGGTCTCCCATCCAAGTACTAACCAGGTCCAACACTGCTTAGCTTCCAAGACTAGGCATGTTCAGGGTGGCATGGCCGTAGACGACACTATTAGTTTTCAAGGATATCACAAAGCAGGAGAGTCCAGAATGGAACAGGGCAAGTGAAAAATGCCACAAAAGTGCACTTACTGAGATTGAACTCTTTCTTTCTCTTAAATAAACACTCTCTGGATTGTTGCTAGCCTTTCAGTAATTCCTCCCAGTGAAGGAAAGAATTTTCTGAGGTCCTTACTTTGCTATTTTCACTTAATCCACCTCAGTAGGGAATCTGAATAGGCATACTTTGTGCATCTGGGAACCACTTGGTTTACAAAATCTAAGAAGAGATATATAACCCATCTCACAGTTAAACTTCTATTGGAAAAAAAATGTACATTCTTCCACCACCTCTGTCTCCTTCTTGAACTTGCTTTAGAGACTATAAAAGTGAATAAATGACTAAATGAATGAATGGATCAATAAATCAATTAAATTTGTGGCTCATCAAAGGGTTCAGTACATAGACTTAAACATAAAGGGTATTCAAAGACCAGTGCTGAATCAAAATAGATCGGCTCAAAATAGGCAAAATTTTTCTGTTCTCTAATATATCTTATTCCTACTCATAACATCAAATCTTTAGTTTTATATTTATCCCATATAAAATTGTATAATTTTTTATAATGAAGATTTCTCATTTCATTTTCGTGGGATATATATTAGTTTGGGTAGAAAATGGATACTATAATACAGTTTTAATGGTAAATTATTTCCATAAAAGAAAAAAATGAAGGAGAAAGGAGGACAGAAAAAAAAATCAAGGAGAAAGATAGACTTTCCAGTTGTCAAGGTGGTGGCCACTGACAAATTTTGAAAGTATTTTGGTAATAGTAATCAGTTATGTACTCTTATTTGGAATAAACATGATGAGTACCTCTCCATTCAACTCCATTCGTGCAATCACAGAAAACTGCTAAAAATCAACAGCAGAAGAAACACTAAGAAGAGGCCATCCCAGCATTAAGAGATATTCTTATCAGTGAAGTAAACCAAGGGTTCTTTCTTGCAGCCAAAGAAGTTTACACCAAAAATTGAATTACATATAGACTAACATCAAACTTTTATTATAAGTTTTGACATAATTTTGACCATACTTATCTTTCTTATTAATCTTAGCAATTATCTCATATTATTGAAATACTTTAAAGATGTAAGTTAAACTACTCTTAGATAACATCCATTAATATTATAAATGTTCTCAAATATTAGTTATTAATGGACACAATAAGTAAATACTGCATAAGATACACCAGATATTTTTGAAAATAAGAAAAAAAAGAAAATATTTTGACTAATACTTAGCAGAGATATAATTATTTTCTATCGGAAAATTCATAACTAGCTCAATTGAAGGACATTAGTTAGAGAAGCCAATTTGGAAATAATCCAAAAGGATTTCTGTGTCTCATGTCTTTCTTTCTTAATTTGTTATAATGAATGAGTCATAATATTTTAAGAGGATTAAAACAGCTTATAATGAGAGCGTTGAATTTAAAGAACTACAGAAGGTTTAGTAACAATATAATATGATTATAATAAAATATAATATGATGAGTTAAGATAACATGATTCTTTCATTTCCTGTTCTTGCTAGCAAATTACAAAAAACCCCACTAAGCTGCTTTTAATTTTGTTTCATTCCATTAGAGAAGATGTGAGGGTTAAGTAGAACCTGGCAATGTACACACACACACACACACACACACAAATATTGAGTTAACTCAATTTTATAAATGTGTAATAAAATTGCCATAACAAATCATTTTATGTCTTTACTTCTCTAATGACTCTATTTAATTAATAATTAATATAACAACAGTTCTTCAATTACTACTCTGAAAAACATAGCATACGTCTTTCGAAACTGTTTTATCTTCATTAAATACTTAAAATCATCTAAGAAAAAATAACGGTATTTTTCTCGCTTCTTGTGACATTAAGTCTTATGACTGACTTTCAAATTTGAAAAATACCCTGAAAAGTAGGAAGATTCTTCAAGACATCAGGCCTGGGCTCTTCGGAAAGTCTTTGTCGTAAAAAAATAAATAGGGGGATTATTACAGACTAAAAGAGAAATGACACAAAAACTGAATGTAATATGTGACCCTTGATTAAATACTGATTTTAAAAAGCTATAAAATATATTTTGAGACTACCTGGGGAAATGTGATATGAATTGGACATCATCAAGAAATTATTTTTCATTTTCTTAGGTGTGTTAATGATATTGTTTTGTAAGAGAATGTTCTTTTTGGGGGATGTATGCTGAAGGTTTTTAGGGCTGAAGTCTATAACTTACTTTCACAGAACTCAGAAAAACAACGTACATCATAGTTGCCAGGCTGGGAATGTATAATCTGATTTAATCATGTACTGTGGTAAACAGAAATGCATTTCCTCCTTCATGAAAAAACTTGTTGCCCTAGTTCCTCGGACAGAGGTCAAGAGACAGCCTCCAGCTCGTAGCCCTTAAGGGACTGACTGCTGTTACTCTACGTAAAGCTCCTTGCCCAAGGTCATGCTCTTCAATAATTATTGAAATGGAAGTGAAAAGATGTGGCCATTTTGGCCCAATGGGAGACAATTCTGATAGATCTATTAGAGCTTCAGAGATCCACCTAGAGTTGGCTATTGCTGTCAGTACTACCTTGCAGCTCTATTTCTGCCTCTGCTCAGTTGTCTCCTACCCATCCACCTTCCACACACAGGTAAGGATTCTAAGGGCAAAATCCAGTAAACATCTGATAATTAAACTCTGCCCCAGAGTCTTCTAGAATAATTCAATCTATGACACAGATGAACATCAGATAACCTCCAAATGAGGAACTTTTTTTTTACTGTTTTGTTTTCTTAAAAAATGCCAATGTCATCAAAGACAAAGTAAGGTTGTGCAAATGTTCCAGATTAAAAGAAACTAAAGAGACATGACAACTAAATGTAACATGTAATGTTGTACTGCATCCTGTACTGGAGACAAATTAAATGTCCGAAAGAGTATTATTAGATCAGTTGACAAAATTGAAATATGGATTGTAGATTAGATATAAATATTATATCAATTGTAAATTTCCTGTAATTGACAAGTATACAGTGGTTATGTAAGAAAATGTCCTTATTCTTAGAAAATAGATGCTGAAATATATAGAGGTATGTATAGGGACACATATATGCAACTTCTCAAATGGTTCAGAAAAACTACATACATATACTTAGAGTATACGAAAGCAAATGTGACAAAATTTTATCAATTGGTGAATCTAGGCAAAGGGGATATAAGAGCATTTTCTGTATTTTTCTTGCAACTTTTCCATAAGTTTGAAATTATTTTTAAATAAGAAATATGTATATATATATACATACTATATATAAATAACTACAGATCAACCAGATATAGCAAAATGTTAACAACTGGTCTAGGTATATGGTTGTTCTCTGTACTATTCTTTCAACTCTGAATGTTTGAAATTTTTCACAATAAAAAGAAGGGGGAAAAAAATAAAGGCCAGAATGTTTGGCATTACTTAACTCTTTAAGGTTTGCAAAACTTTACCTTTTGGAGCACTAGGCCTTTATTTTCAGGTTTCTGCCCCAAGTTTAATGGTTACTCTATCTGTGATTAACTGAGAGAACATAGATTAGCATACCAATTAGACTCTTAAAGTTTTCCCCTCTATAAAGTAGAACTCTTTAACTCATTAATTATTTACCTTTTCACTCTAAAAAATCTCATTAAATGTAAGATCTAAGTACCTAAACTGTCTCTCTTTATTCTCTGCTATACCCTAAGTTGCTGGGACAATTCCTAGAACAATTCCTGGTTCAATAAATATCTGTTAAAAGAATGAGAAAGATCTAAAATAAACATGATCTTGGCTAATAATTTTACCTACTACACATCAACTCCTACCATTATAGCCAAAATTAAATTTGGTTTTATTTTTTGCTTGCTTTCCATTTCTTATTACAAATTGGGAGAATGTGAATTCTAGAGTTTGGCAATCAAATCTTTAACATGGATGAACCCGAGCCAGGAAGTAGTGGAGGTAGTACCGCTGGGTTCCTGGAGGGAGCGGCAGAGAGCTTTTTGAATGCAAGCCCGTCAGGGCACTTAGGTAGAGAGCGACCTTGAGGAAAAAGGTGAAACGGCGGCTGGGGACCTAGGAGGGGAGGACTCACCACATGGGATCGATCTTACTTGAAACCAGGAGAACTGATGCTCCACCACACTTGAAGGAAAGAGGTCCGAAGCCTATATGAGGCCACACGTCAGAAAATATAGCTTACTTATTAGCCAAATGTCAATACTCACTCAATGAAACCACAGGCGAGTAAAACTGCAGGAGATGGATCAGTCAGGAGGAGTCAGAATGCAGAAACCAGAACTGGAGCAAAAACCAAGAGGAACCTAAATAGATGTGGAAATAGAGTGCATCAGCTTTGTCCTATTTGGATGTTTGTGTTAACCACAAAACAACAGACTTCCCACGATCATGACCTCCAGCGAACCACTGGGACTTGCTAATGGTGCTGGTGGCTAACTGGACTCAGTCCTAAAGGGCAAGTGTCATCCTGAGACACAGGCAACTGTTATTTCAGAACACCCTTTACATTCTACTTTACTGTACTCACTATTTCTACTTCTAATTCAGAATCAAAGAAAGTTGAACAAAGTATAACTAAAAGCCTTCAGTTTTTCCTCTTTATCCTCCAGAATCTCCAATTTTTCATCTTCATCCTCTTGTCCAGCCCTCACCTTCTCATTTTTAAATTTAGAAAGCTATTCACTTTATTTAAAATAATTTCTTTAAATTTGTAATTGGTTATTTTGCATTGAATAATAAAAATTATCTTATTAACTAACTCACCCAGCAACTATCCTAAGTAGTTTCAAAGTGGTGTCTTATATTGCTTAAAAAGGACCACGCTCCCCAACCTCTTTATACACTGTAGTGTAACATTAGGACTAAAATCAGTACTGGTCTTACTATAAAAGTACATTGTAAGACATGACTTATGATATGCAGGCATCCTGAGGAATATGATTAGTGGTTGGGTTTTATTTCAGATATTTTACCCATTTACCATGAGAGTACTATATAATGTTTCTCCATTTTTGTCTCAAATTATTTCATTAAGAAATTATCAACTGTTGGCCTATTCCAAGGTTTGTAAGACGACTTTACTACAGATGTCACCAGTATGGTCAAGAGCCCAGTTAACGGGAGGGAGTGTTACTCAAAGGGCAGACTAAACACAGCAAAGCGGAAGCAGTAAAACATTAAATAGGTTTAACTTCAAAGGATTTATCTATAATTTTGTAATAAATTCTGGAAAGAAGCTATTTCATTTTAATTATGAAATTTGTGAGCATTGGTTTAGCATTTTTTATATTGAATTACATATAAAGAAGGATAACATAATTGTACATTTAGGGCCTGTCAAGAAAAACTATGAAAGACTTTGAAATGGGCAAAAAGATTCCTGGAAATCCTACCTGGTCTGTTTTTTCAGGTTCTCTCTGCCTGTCATTGTCTTTGAGGTAATTTACAATTGTGTAAGTTGTAGACAACTTATATCTCTGCAAGTGATCCTTGTCCATTGAAATACAAATGAATCGTGTTTGGTGAAATGCCATTGATATTGCCCTGTATGTATTGGCTAGTTTTGCAACTGTTGAATATTCATTTAACATTTATGATGGATTACATATATGTAATACCTTGAATTCTCCTTTTAACCCATGCAATCTTTTGCTGATTCTCTCATAATTAAGTTAAATAAAACCTTTAAAAAAGGATAATTTTATATTTGTATGAGTCATGATTTGCCTGCTTAAAAAAATTGTCTTTTTAATTTTTTAAAGTTTTTTAAATTTCTTTTTGAAATTGAGATATAACTGACATATAACATATTAGTTTCAGGTATACAATATAATGATTCGATATTCATATAGAGAATTGATTACCACAATAAGTCTAGTTAACATCCATCACCGTACAGAAACAAATTTTCTTCTCGTGATGAGGACTTTTAAGATTTACTCTCTTATCAACTGTCAAATATACACAACAGTATTATTGACTATAGTCACCATGCTGTACATTACATTCTCATGACTTATTTATTTTATAACTGGAAGTCTGTAACTTTTGACCCCCTTCACTATTTCATCCATTCCCCACTCCCTTTCTCTGGCAGCCACCAATCTGTGCTCTGTATCTATGACCTTGATATATTAAAAAATTATCTTTTAGTAAGGCTTCAGTCAAAAGTGTTGGTTTGACTTTGGGAGGAGAACTAAGAGTAGGGATAGAATGGTGGGGATGCGGTAAGGTTAAAAAATGTATATGAAATTTCGTTCTGGTACACTCACTTTCCAAAACCTAAGTTTACCTTCCACTCCTAGGATCGTGATGGAACCAAACATCAGGCTGGGGAAGCACTCACTTAGAGGAAAGGGAGGAGGAAATGGGGGAAGAAAGAGT
>NW_006442484.1:67735947-67741890 GCF_000325575.1 Pteropus alecto
GAGTGTTTAAGTGCAATATCAGGCAAACAGAGGAGGGCTTTAAGGGAAAAGAATTCTCATATCACCCCGTTTGATATTGCCAAAGGAAATTCTTCTTTTAAGAATCCCAGAATCTCTTCCCTTCATCCCTCTGTGTTATCTTTAAAGACTGTGTGTTAGAAGCCAGGTCCTTAATATGGCTGTTGGAAATGAAGGACCAATAAACAAGATGAATGTAATTGTTTTGCACAGATAGAACATTTAACACAGTATTCAAATGTGTGCACTTTGCTTTTTTCTCTCTCTCTCTTTTTGCAGTTAAACTGAGGCCACTTTAATCCCTCAAATAGAGGAAGGGATCTAAGCCATTGTTCCAGCCATGCCCAAACTACAACACAATTGGTTGGAATGTGGCACTTTGCCTGATCAACATGGCAGTTTGAGAACACAGAATGCCTTCCTTGGCCTGAAGATTCCATCTGCCTCACTAAAGTGGGATGAAGAGAAGTCACAGCAGCCACAAAGAAATTCCAGTTATATCTAATCTGTCCTTGCCTCAACTCTCCCCTGGGATATCTAAATATTTCTAGGGTGTTTATGTGGAGCTGAGTTTTATTTCTACATTCTCCTTTCCTGTCTGTCTGTTCTCTTCTGTCACCCTGGTCTCTTCAGTCCTTAAACCTCCTTCTTTCCCACCAATCCCTCCTCATCAAGTGCTTCTCCGTAATTCAGAAACAATCACAAGCGTTTCTGGGCACTATTTTATGGCAGTTAAGAACTAGGGCCCTGGAGTCAGAGACCTCGGTTTCTAATTGTAGTGCCATTTTTCACCTACTTGTGTGGATTTGGGAAATTAGTCAAAGTGGCAAGCCTCAATTTCTCTGTCTTTAAAATAGGGATAATAATATCTATTTTATTATTTATCTACTTCAGCCGTGAAGATGAAATGAGGCAATTAGTGAAGCTCAGTGTCTGACAGTCATCTATTGCTATTATAACCTCCTGCTCTATTTCCAGTCGTCTATTTCTTATTTTCCCTCTATCTGTGGTGTTCTTCTATTTCCTATTTTCTCATTTGTAGGTACTACTTCCCATCTTCCTCTTCAACTCAACATAGATACTGACAGGGTTCAGGACATGCTACCCCAAAATATAGTACCTTGGCATACTGAATATTTTAAGCTAAAGGAATCTGAGAAACAGCAGATACAGGAGGGCTTTTGTGACCTTCCCCTGAAGCAAATCATAAGGCCGACATGTGAGAGGTGCCCTCCCTGTACCCAGAGAAAATGAACATCCTTATCTCTGAAGCCGGAGGGATGGATGCAGAGAGGAATCTGAAAAAACAGGACTTGTTATGTTTACCCAGGTTTATTACTCTTAGCTCATATCTCTTTTGTCATTACATTTTTCTATGACTTTCCACTTTACATTGAGCCTAGTATAATAATTCTCAAGTTTAACTATTTCTTCAGGTCTTCATTATGAAGTCCTCTTTATGAAGGCTTCTGTGTCACGTAGCACTTGTATTAAATTTATATGCTTTTCTCGTTTAAATAAAAATTAACATAAAATATATATAAATACATGTATTTTATTTAACTTATATTTAATTATTTATAGTTAATATAAGTAAATAAAAGTTAGGATTAATTTGTTAATCTGCCTTTTGTTACAGGAGCTCCAGCTGAGAATTTAGAAGGGGAAGAAGAAAATATCATTTTTTATTCTGCTATAATACTGAATCAAAGACACTGGTTACATTTCCTATGCTATGATTGTTCTTGAAGACAGAGTGGCTCTAACTACCATGAGAAGCCCAAATAATATTGATCCAAAAAAAAAAAAAAGAAAAAGAAAAAGACAGTGGTCACGCACACCATATTATTTTTTGATTACAATCAATTCCATTTTCTTCATTTATGATCGGGGAGAAAACCCATCAGTAAACCATTGACAGTGCCTGGCTCATAGTAAGATCTGAGGAAGTGTGAGATATTGATATTACATTGCCTTATTAGCCCTTTTATTAGGGTGTATTATGAAATAAGTCACATAACATATGACTGTTGAAAAGTAACAAATTCTTGGGTTTCCAGCTAATTTTAAATGATCAAGGGCTCCAATCAGAGAGCTCGCTTGATATTATTTGTAATTAGTTTAGATAACATTTTGAATTTATGTTTCATCCTAAGAGAAAATGGCAGCTGAAAGATACCACTGTAAGCAACAAAATGGTGGTTTCTTGCTGTTACAGTAAAGCTGCATTGTGCTCGTTCTTTCCTTTCCAAAAGTAGGACATTCTGGTCCCGTGATAACATTTTACTAAAGGAGTTTATTTTGCATCAGATGATTCATGTCAATGAGTTCATATCTTGTGAGGAAGATCGGTACAACATAGCTGGACTTTTTGCTATAATCTCACTGACTTGCTGTAATCCAGCTGGCCAGAGAATACATCAATTGTCTGCCTCAGCAAGAAAAACACTAGCTCTTCCAAAGAATTTCTGTTGGGACATTCTCTTAAATTTGATGAATAAGTTATTTACTGATTGCTAGAGAAAAACGTAAAAATTTAAAAAATGGTCATTCTTTAGGAAATTACTGAAAGGCAGCCAGGAAATTCAAGCAGGTTCCATTTGCCATGGCTAGAAAAGTGATCTGATTTTTTTAAACAAGCTTTTATTTAAAGTTGAAATAAATGAGTTCTTAGAAATATTACAACAAAAAGTTAAAATGGAGAGACATCTTCTGCAATCATTTTTTTCCCTCCCTGTGTTCTAGGAGATATAATACATTTTTTAGATCTGAAAATACCACTTTTATAGAGTGTGTATGGTAATATAATCCCTCCTATTAGACAAGCAATTTCAAGCTGTGCTGAGATTCCCCTTCCCAATTCAACTTCTCAAAAAACAGAAGGCAAATGATGGAGAAATGGCATGTTATAAACAAAATATCGTTCCAGAGCCAGGCATGCCTCCCAGACAAGGGAGAAATAGCTTAGTCATTTTACTATCTTCTACATTTTTCCTGCCTTCTTGGTCAGTGCATGTAGAGAACTATAATTAAGTATACATTTTTATGTGTGTTGATTATGATAAAATGTTTCTAAAGGTGAATGGGTTCATTTTGAAATGAAAAGGTTTCATTTAATTAAACGAAACCCCATTGGGGCAGAATGACGAACAGAAAAGTCATGTTTGATATTATCTAATATTTTGTAGCACCTGGGCAACGGAATAAATAATTTATATCAACTTAATATTTTCCATTAGGTGACCCAACAGTTGCTTCGACTAAGCTTTAGTTTCCTGAATTTGCTGGTGGTTTTGGAATTAAGGAGAAAATCACTAACAATTCTAAAGGGTAAGCTATATTTTTAGATACTTTCCTAAATGAAGTATATTCCCAGACTTCTACAAGCCTATCCCATATTTTAAATCAGGATCCCCAGTTTGCACTCTTACCACTTTTAGTTATATACTTGAATGCTTATTTGATAAATGTCTCTTTTCCACAAGGCTATAATTTGGTTTATTTTTATACTCCCAGAGCCTACCACAGTGCCTGCAAAGAGTGAACCTCAATAATATTTATTAACTGGTGTTAAGACTATTCAGTGGGTTTTGATAAAAGTCATTTATGATCATGGGCATCTCAACAATAACTAATATTTTATTTTTGTCTGAGAAGGCAAAGGTGAGTTTGAGAAGGGAACTTACGTTCTTAATTATCATCAAATTCATTCATTCCTGTGTTCAGAATCTCTTTCTATTAAAGGTGTTAAAAGAATGTCGATCACCTAGGAAAGCTAGCCTCACTCCTGAGAGGTGTTAAATCTGTTCAGCCACTTAATTAGACCAGGACTTTTGATTGACAACTGGTTCTGCTTCCATGGAAGGATGATGGAGCATTTTCTCCAATTATTAAGAGCAAACTAATTCCCTATAAATAAACCATGTGGTGTCTAATTGTATTTTGCTTATAAGTAAATCCAGTTCACCTAACTATCTTCAAAAGAAAGCAAATACCAAGCACACCTAATTATATAATATCGTTTAACACATTATGATAATACCTAACATTTTCTGAGAACTTGTTAAGTAGCTAAGTAACTTTATATGCATTTTCACATTTAATTCTCACAACAATCCTGTGAGGTACTATTATTATTCTATTATAATTTCTAAGAGGCTAAGAGCCATTGGGCAATTAACAAAAGTGGTGAAACCCAGACAAGACTTCTGGGTCTGTCCGACTTCAGATTTCCTTCTTAATTCTTGTACACAAACTCTCTGTAATAATTATCTGTTAATGCATTTAACTTCCTTACTAAACTGTGAGAGCCTCAAGGGCAAGGACTATGTTTTACTCATCCTTATATCTCAAGTACAGAGTGCAGGAAACATAATAGGTCCTCAATAAAAGTTTAATGAATGAAGGAGGAAGTGCTTTCTCAATCATCAAAACTATGGTATGCTTAATACGATTTCCATGTTAAATATAGTTTTCTATGTAATGTGTATACACAAAATACCCAAATCAAACAAATATTTATATAATAAAATAAATAATTATATATAAATATACAACTATTTTTTATTAAATTTTTATTAAAGCATAAGAAATTGCCATTTTGTTAGGTCAAAAATAGTCAAGGTCTATTTATATGATACAATCTAGTAAAAAAATCTATTTCGAACTTTATTTATATAATGAAGACGAATACTCCACTACCAGATTTTTCCTACTCAAATAGAAAGTTTTATGAACAGTTAAGGATATCTATAACCACTTTCTCTGGTTCCAATATCTAACTTTATATACAAATTTATTTTTCATGCCAGGTAGGGATAACTGAGTCCTAATGAAAACTTGACCCCACACATATTTATTAGAATTGGCTTGAATTCTGTCTTTTCCAAGCTGCCAGGCCACACACATCCTTTCAAAGTCCTTCTGTATGAAGTCTTCCCTTTTTAATATTAACTCTGCCTTTATCTCAAGCCCTGATGCACCCCCTAGTGTTCCTCAAATACTTTTGTAATGATTATACTACATGCTTCTCTAATAATCACTTTTCGTTGAATATGAGGTCTATTGTATTTAATTATATAAAGCATTTGCAAGGGAGGAACTAAATAAACCCAACAGATTCAGTCATTGTACGAGATAATTGACTGGTTGACCATGAACAAATCTTTAATAACTTTTTTGGGGGGGCTTTTGTCAAGACAAAATATAGCAACAAAAAGAAACGCAAAATTAGAACTTCAAGAAGTAGCCCTGGAAGCCATTTTAAGCACACGTGAGCTCTGCTTTGCTTCTGCATGATTCCTGAGATAAGACTGTGACTTCTCCTTATTGAATTCTTTATGGGTTAAATGTTATGAAATGAATTACTTTCTTGGCTTCACGTTACTTGGAACTTTGTCATCTAGGGATTGTCTTTTTTGCAGGTGATACTAAAAAGGCTTCTGGTTTTTGGTGCTGTAAGAATGTCCACCTAACCCACTAATGGACCTGAATTATTTTCCTACTCTAGTTTTCAATTTAAAAGCTACACTCAAGTCTACGGCCATGCCACCCTGAACAAGCCTGATCCCATCTGATCTCGACAGCTAAGCAGGGTCGGGCCTGGTTAGTACTTGGATGAGAGACCACCTAGGAAGACCAGGTGCTGTAGACATAAAAAATAAAAATAAAAAAATAAAAAAATACAAGATCCTTGCAATCTGTGAGGTCAACCAAAGGTTGCCTTACCTAAAAAAATTAAAAAAAAAAAAAAAAGACAAAATAACTGTGGTAGAGAATAATGACTGATTTCTTCCCATGAGAAAAAACTCATTCATGCTCACTGAAACCTAGTGTATTCATTCAGTCTTATGCCTTCAAGTTTTCTCCAGAGTGTGACTTCAATTTTAGATAGATGTTCTTTGATGATGTGCTTTTTATATTGTT